>NW_025919039.1:0-19000 GCF_907164915.1 Impatiens glandulifera
TGAGAGTCAGAGTTGTTATAGTTGGTATAAGAGCAATGGTTGCAAACCTTTGTACTTCTACACACATGCTCCTGCAACTGCAACTCCAAGGACTCACCTTCAGTTTATTATGTGTTTAAATAACTTGTTAAACTGATATTAAGTGTATAGCTTTGTTTCCATTAAAAACATGAGAAGAGGAACCAGAGGCAACATATCTATCCCATCTGAAGAGAATGACCAGAACAACTTTCTGTCCCGTCTTGTTGATGCCTTGAGGGATCAAAACCGGATACAAAACGAGCAGATGAGGGACTAGAACCAAATTCAAAACGAGCAGATGTGAGAAATGTTCCAAGCAAATGGGTCTAATCAAAACCATGCTAGCAACACCCATGAGGGAGGCAGCCAACCACCAGCAATACAAGCAATTTATGAGCTTCAAACCAAGGGACTTTAAGCGAAGTACTGATCCAATGGTGGCTGTGGAGTGGATACAGTCAATAAAGACGATTTTCGAGTTCATGCAATGCAACAACTCGGATAGACTAAGGTGCGCAACTTTCATGTTCAAGGACGATGCTAGAATCTGGTGGCAAGGGGCCAAGTCCACCCTTGATCTTAATGCAGCAACCTGGGCAGAATTCAAGGCTGTATTTTATGGCAAATACTTCACATTAAACACCAGGAATAAGTTGGCAAGGGAGTTTCTGGAAATCCGCCAGGGTGATTCAAGTGTTGCTGACTATGTTAAAAATTTTGAGCGGGGTAAGTATTTTACACCCATGATAACGGGAAACAATGACATAGAGCTGAACCATTTTCTAGAAGGTCTCAATGCAACCATCCTCCGAGATGTGAGGCTGAGCAATACTGCAACCATGGGGGAAACAATTGATAGGGCACTGATGGCAGAAAAAGACAGCCAAGACATAGTTAGAGAGGCTCAGACCAAGCGATCTAGCTATCAAGGGAGGGATTCACTAGGGTCAGCTTCAAAACGGCCCTATCAGCAAAATTATAATAACAATTCAAACCACCAGCCGTCAAGGAACATCTGGCGCCCTCAACAATAGCAACAGTAGCAGCAAAGAAGGACACCATATACTAGACCAGCAAACCAGGCTAACCTGCCAGCTTCCCCTTGTAATCTTTGTGGGATCATACATACGGGTCGTGTCTGCAGAGTTCCGACGTTTGTTTTCTATGTAAGAAGGCTAGGCATTATAAGCGTGATTGACCACAATTGAAGAAGGTCATACCAGTCAGGGTCTATTCAATGAACCAAAAGGAAGTGAATCCAAATTCCACTATTATCACAAGTAATTTATTAATTGCTAATAAGTTAGCCATTACCTTGATAGATACTAGAGTAACAAATTCTTTTATTTCTGCATTCTTTGTGCAACAAGCTGTCTTGAAACCAGTTGAGTCCTTGGTTGTTTATAAAATATCTCTACCAGCTGGACCAGATCTTAAAACTAATAGATTTATTATAGCTTGTGAAACCCAACTCCAAAATCACAAGATGTTTGTAGATCTTGAGGTGGTAAAGATGTCTGGATTTGATGTTATTTTAGGAATGGACTGGCTACTCCGTCATGAGGCTCAAATCAACTGTAAAGATAAGTCTGTGGCACTAATTGATCATGATCAGAAGGCCTTTCTGTTCCAAGCTCAATAGTTACCTTACATAGAAGTTCAAAGTGTGTTGGTTGCTGCTCATGTTATGTTGAATGAGCAGCAACCAAAGTTAGAAGATATATTGGTGGTAAGGGAGTATCCAGGTGTGTTTCTTGCTGATGTTTCTGGGCTGCCACCAGTTAGAGAAGTGGAGTTTAGCATAGTGATTAAGGTTGATAGTCTGCCAATCTTCAAAGAACCTTACCGTTTAGCACCCACCGAAATGAAGGAGTTGAAAGATCAGCCAAAAGATTATTTGAGCAAGGGGTTCATTCGCCCAAGTGTGTCACCTTGGGGTGCACCAGTTCTGCTGGTGAAGAAGAAGGACGGGTCTAAACGATTATGCATCGACTATAGGGAGCTCAACAAGGTAACCATCAAAAACAAGTATCATGTTGGGTCAAATTATTTTGACCAAGTGATGAAATAATTTAACCACTTATATTTTGATGATGAAATAACTTATGAGTTTTGATACAGGTGTATTGAGACAATATGTTATGAGACTTGGATCTAATGAGGGTCATTAGACCGATTTTGGCTTTCATTGCTTAAAATTAGACGTACAGTCTAACTCATCGGAGTTAGACGGGTAGTCTAATAGACGTGTAATTAGACGGACGGTCTAATAGTTACTCGGAATTAGACGTAAGTCTAATGCATAGAATTAGATGTACAGTCTAACTCTTCGAGTTAGATGTGTAGTCTAATAGACGTGTAAAGAATTAGATGTATGGTCTAATGAATACACGGAATTAGACGTAAGTCTAATAGAATTAGACATACAGTCTAACTCATCGGAGTTAGACGTGTAGTCTAATAGATGTAAAGAATTAGACGGATGGTCTAATGAATACACGGAATTAGACGCAAGTCTAATAGAATTAGACGTACAGTCTAATTCATCGGAGTTAGACGTGTAGTCTAATATATTTGTAATTATACGGGTAGTCTAATTTATGCGGAACTAGACGTGTAGTCTAACTTAGTGGAGTTAGACGTGCAGTCTAATGGTTATTGAATAATTAGACGTGTGGTCTAATTAGTGAAAGTTAGACGTACGTCTAACTCTTTCAGACAAGTCTGAGGTAGAACCGGAATTAGACGTACAGTCTAACTCAGTGGAGTTAGACGTGCAGTCTAATGGTTATTGAATAATTAGACGTGTGGTCTAATTAGTGAAAGTTAGACGCGCGTGTCAGTCCTTCAGACAAGTCTGAGGTAGAACCGGAATTAGACGTGCAGTCTAATGGTTATTGAATAATTAGACGTGTGGTCTAATTAGTGAAAGTTATACGTGCGTCTAACTCCTTTAGACAAGTCTGAGGTAGAACCGGAATTAGACGTGAAGTTTAACTCAGTGGAGTTAGACGTGCAGTCTAATGGTTATTGTAATTAGACGCAAGTCTAATTCTATTATACCAGGCGGTCTAATAGACGTTTTTCTATTAGAAGGAGATGACTTATTTCATTAGACTGATTTTCACAATCCGTCTAACTGAAATACGTCTAATGCTCAGTTTAAGTAGTACACTTGAATCTAGCATTCCTCCAACCTACGTGCTATAGATTTACCCTACTTCTGCTCCACTTTCTAGTGAAGATTAGTACAGCAGTTATACGCATCCAATCAAGGAATGACACGTAAGAGAATTTTCCTCACATTAACCGTTTTACAGGTACATCCCTGATGGAAAATTCGGCGCACTACTAGTTTTGTACGGCCACGATCCTTGTGCTAAGAACCTGCTGTGTACAATGGAGGCTTTCCAATGGAAGAGTGCCACGTATCATTCTTGAAGATTCGACCGTTAGCTCCTGCTCTATATTTAACAAATCTCAAGGACAACGGACAATCGACCTTACAAATTTTGCCTGAACAAGTCTCACGAACAAGCAATCTGATTACAGAGAGAGAAACTACTCAATCATCTTGCTTACTGAACTTATTCCGTGAAGCTTCTTTCTGATTGTACTGTGTGTGAATCGAGAGAGAGAGCTAGAATCAAAACACCTTTAGCTGAGTGATATTATTCATCTTGTAATTGAACAGAAAGTGTTCTGTTCAATAGTGAGCTAAGTGTGTGTAAACTGTATTTGATTATAATCATTGTATAGTGAATCCTTCTGGTGGTTGGAAGAAGGGGTGACGTAGGAGAGTTTCTCCGAACATTCATAAACAAACTGTTGTGTTCTTCATTTCTATCATCTTTTCATATTTCATCTTGTGCTTCAAACCCAAGTAAACAATTCCTCCTTGAATCCGTTTCAAGTGTTTACACAAGTTTGCGTAGAATAGAAAGCGAATTAAATCCCTAACAGGATTTCTTTCAAACTGTTTTTCATAAGCCTTCATCCTTAGCCAGACCCAAGTCTCTATCGATAAATCCGATCCTATCAATTGGTATCAGAGCCCTGTTTCTATTCTCAAGCCTTTCCTGAAATATGTCAAACATACTGTTAGGAGTTTTAATTATGGTCGAACCTTTCAAGTTCTTTAATTCAAGAAACGGGTTCTTGATGTTCGGGACCGATGATGGAATTCAACACTCTAGCGCAGCGGACATAGAATTAGAGGAGAATTCGAGGTTAGGGAGAGAAGAGCCGAGGGGGAGGGGAGAAATACCACTAGATCACACCTAGCGGTCCAAGAAGGGGAGGAGGGCCGAGAGATAACTTAAACACTAAGTTCCAAAATATCAATTCATAGCCCCAAAAAATGGGGTGGGCATCACTATTTAAAGAGGCTGGTTTACCCAAAAGTATTCGGTTACAACAAACTTCCAAGATAACAGAATTCGGTTTCAAAAGAAATAAGAGAGAAAGTAAACAAAACAGAATTAGTCCATAAAAACATAAACTGGCCCATATGCACACTTGGCCCGATAGACGGATGCATAAAATATTTTAGGACCGAGGTTTTTGATGAGCAGCCCGTAACACATACCCAAAGATGCCAGTGCTACAGCCATTCCAACATTTTCTCGTGAAAACTACATTGTTTGGAAGAAAAGAGTTCGTGCTCATCTCTCTTCTCTTCATGATGACATGTGGAGCGTTGTCACAGAAGGT
Organism: Impatiens glandulifera; assembly: GCF_907164915.1. Lineage (NCBI taxonomy): Eukaryota > Viridiplantae > Streptophyta > Magnoliopsida > Ericales > Balsaminaceae > Impatiens > Impatiens glandulifera. The sequence goes on from NW_025919039.1 coordinate 4,735, forward strand.
CCTATCAAGATTGATAAGGAAAAGGCCGACTAGACCGCTGATGAAAAGAGGCAGAATAACCTCAACAACATGGCTCTTAATGTTCTGTACATATCCCTCGATGACAGTATGTTCAACTACAACATCGAATGTGACACTGCTAAAGAGGTCTGGGACAGATTCACTCAACTAACGAGCAAACCAAGGAAAACAAGATCATGGTTTCTACTCAACAGTTCGCCAGCTTTAAAATGCGTCCTGGTGAAACAATGAACGATTTCGACACCAAATTCAGCAAGATCGTCTCCTCTTTGACCATCCTTGGCAAGACCTTTAGCAACCGGGAGCTTGCTATCAAGGTCATGCGTTCTCTTCCAAGAGAATGGGACATAAAGACTATGGCGATGAGAGAATTCAAAGATCTTAACAAGATCTCTCTCTTTGATCTCTTCGCTGACCTCAAGGCCTATGAGTTCGAGCTAAACTGTAGGATGTAAGAAGATCAACCCTCGTCCGTTATTATTGCCAAGGCGCTGGTGACTACTGAAGATGGCAGCTCAGCAGCTGAGCAGCGATGCCATGTCTCTCTTTGTGAAGAAGTTTGGCGACTTCATGAAGAAGAGCAACTCTAACTCAAACTCTTCAAATTCTAATGATAATAGAAAATCTAAAGCTAATGTTACTTATTTTAATTGTGGTATTAAAGGTCATTATGCATCGGAATTCCGGAAGCCAAAGCGTGAAAACGCCAAGGATGATGGAAAAGAGCTGAAGTTTCTTATGGCCGGTGACGGAAAGAACAAAGGAAGCAGTCGTGGTTCGTACTTCTCATCCAGTGAAAGTGATGAAGAAGACGTGGCTTGCTTCATGGCCAGAGAAGATGAAGAAGAAACTCAGGAAACTGAGGTATTTGATTTCTCTTCCGGAAGGTTTTCAAGGGAACAACTGGTAGCTGCACTAGATGACATGGTCATCAAGTACAGAAAGCTAGCAGAATCTCTAAATGAAACTAAATCCTCATCAGATTTAAGTAAACAAAATCTTTCTAAAGGGGAAGAGTCAAATGATTTTGAAAAGAAGATTGAAGAGATCTCATCTGAGAATGAGATGCTCAAGGAACAAATTCAAACTCTTTCATCTGAAACAAAAGGCTTAATTATGTTGTTTGTGCATGGACAAGGTCTGGAGATGCTGTCAAATATCAGATTAGCTTGTTGAAACCTGCTAAATCTAAATCCGGATTGGGAATTGATAGCAATGATCCTAATCTGTCCTACAAAAAGTCAAAACCAAATGACAAACTTAAGACAATAAGTTTTGTCAAAGGAAGTATGACTGACATTGAATCTGATCCTATTTATGAAGAAGTTGCTTTCAAAAATGAAATAGTTTATGTTCCACCGACTGTTAGCTTGCTTAAGAATAAGCTAGAAAAAGATAATAAATCTGGTAATTTAAAACCCGACTCTAAGTCAAGGAGTTTTAAAAGAAAATCTTCTTCAAAAGTTAAAGGATCAGTGGCTAGCAGGAAGTCATCTGCTAAGTCAAAATATTATGCATTAATCACAACACAAAATGGGAAATCCATTAGAATAACTCAAATATGGATTCCTAAGGGACTAATTGATCGAGGATTCAATTAAGTATGGGTACCAAAATGTGTAAATAGCTTATTTTGTAGGTGATGCAGGAGGATAGCAGGAAGGAAGCTAGAAGAGTAGATCAACAATGGCATTTGCCATTCTAGAAGAATAAATGTTTTTATTTGTTAAAAATGTTTTTTGGTCTTTGGACCACAAAAATTATTTATTAAATGCCAAATGTCCATATTCATAATGAGAGAAAAAATCACTTTGGAAGTAAAGATACTCTCTAGACAAATATCCTTAATCGGTCTAACTAGACAAGGGTGTTTAAAAGAAACAGTATGTACTTAGACGTATTTTTGCTCATAATCTATACATCTAAGTCTATATGTTGAGGTGTAATACCTACGGAATTAGACGGACACGTCTAATAAACGTTAGACGTTTTTTACGTCATGAGCAAGTGGATGCTCACGTCTAATAAACACACGTCTAACATGTGGTGTTTATGCGAAATTAGACGTACACGTATAATAAACATTAGACGGATTTGTTATAAACATGGAATTAGACGTATGCGTCTAATACACTCATCCGTCTAATAGACGTTGTGTTACATTAGATTTGTGAAGTAAGAAAAACGTCTAACTACGTGCCGATTAGACTGATCAATGACAGCTGTCCCACGCTAAGAGCTGTTAGGATCTAGATCGCCGCTAGTGGACCGGGGGTTGGACCGGTTAGCGGTTCTCACTCGTAGGGTGGTGGTTAATCCGATTAGAGATTAACACCGGGGTTTCAATACTACACAACCTGTCACAAACCCTTGAACTAGGTTCAAGCGCGGAAGAGGTTTGCTTTCAGGTTGAAGCGGCACGCTTGTATGATAGGCACGGTCGGTTTTGGATAAATGAAGATTTGGAAATGGTGGGTCGATTTCGGTAATCTGAATATTCGGTATGGTTAGTATAGAGTCGGTTTGGAGCGGTGTGGTTAAGTTAATCGGTTAGATAATGAAGCCGGCAGAAAGTAAATAGCAAGACAGATTTTATGGATGTTCGGAGATAAAACTCCTACGTCACCCCTTCCTCTCGAAACCGCGAGAAGGATATTCACTAAGGAATACAAATACAGGCCGATCGAGACTTATTTCTTGCTCGATAACACTCTTACAATTTACACCGAAATTGTAAAACACACTTTAACTTTCAACACTTAGGCTTTCTAGAACAGCACACTCTTATCACTTGTAGTAAATGCTCTTAATATCTCAATATCACACTGTTGTCTCTTAATGTCCCGCTTAAGTCACTGCATTTACTCTTCTTCAGCTACCCCTTTTATAGGTGAAATATGCCAACGGTCATATTTCACTGCCTTGAATCTGATTGGCTGATCAGAAGTGCAGTGATTCAGTGTTTCAGAGGTTCAGACCTGCGGTCGTTTCCTCAGACCTGATGGTCAATCTCAGACCTGGTATTATGTCTCAGACCTGGCGGTCTGTTCATCCGGTGTGTAAGACAAACCTGCCGGGTTTGTCTTTTACTTGATATTGGCACTGTCTGTTTGGACAGTTGTCTGTACTTGGAAGATTTCCTTTCTGGCTTATCCCGAAGTAGAAGGATCCAGTAGTACTGTTTTCTGCAGCCTACAGTCTTTCCTCAGACTTGCATGGATATGGAAGTATTCAGACTGCTCCTTTGGTATCGTTCTCAACAGATACCCGAATTGTCTTCTTGTACTGGTCGGTCATTTGACTTGGCCGAATGTCTTTTGGTAGTGATGTAACCGGACTTCTTCCGGTTATTCTTGTCTTGTGGATGATCGGCTGTTTGATGATTCCGGTTTTGAGCTTTGGCCGATCCTTTCTTTGTGCGGTCACGTTCCGAATATTCTTGATCGGTTTAGTAGCTTGACCGGTTAGTTTTCTTTAGCCGGTTCCGGTTCGGTTCCTTGTTCCTGCATGGAAAGTTTATTTAAGTTAGGTATGTTTGAACCGGTCTGATTTTATCTAACAAGAGCTATCTGTTTTTCCCGCTCAAAACATCAAACAATCATCTCTTAATAACATGAAGACACGTGTCTATCAAGTTAGAGAAAATGACTGATATAACCTCATTTTTAATGTTAACTTTTTGAAAAATGACGTCTAACATTTATTAATGGGCCATACCCTTAGAATAGACGGTTATTCTGTATTTCCCTCTTTCATCTATATAAGGACATTTCTGCATGAATTTCAAAGTTTCCAATCTCTCGAAATCTCTAAGAACCCTAGTTTTCTTTGCAGTTCTCTCACTAAATTTCTCTGAAATCTCGTGTCGATTCATATTCTCTCAAAAATGGTGAAGAAAATCACTCGCAGTCACTGTACTTTGCAGGTGGACTTTCCATCGGTGTATTCGTTTGATCAACCGGAGGTGGTGAAGATGTTCCAAACCCTAGAATTTTCTGGGTTGAGGAAGTATCTGGGCGGACCGTTCATCTTCTACGAAGATGAAGTTCGCGAGTTCTTCAAAGCGGCAGTTATGGTGGATGATTCCATCGTAACAAATGTCAACGGAACGTATATTTCTTTCGACAAAGCAGTCTATGCGGAGTTCTTTGAACTTCCGACGGAGGGTCATCTATTCGACTTGGTTCTCTCTTCAGAAATCATGGAGGAGATGAAGACAACTTTCTCTGCAGACGGTTCGAAGATCCATGTGAATGGATACAAGAAGGTATTCAAACCGCAATTTATTCTTTTGAACGACGTGATGGTGAAGGCGCTTCAAGGGAAGGCTGGTTCCTTCAATCTCTATAGTCAAGACCGTTTTGACTATATGTGTTCTATTTCAAAGGGGATCCAGGTAAACTAGGCTCATACCCTTTTCCAGAACTTATGCTACTCTATTTGTCAGAAGAACAAAGAAAGTATCACTTCTGCGACTCAACTGAGTCATCTATTGAAGCATTTGGGGGTTCCTGTTGGTGAACCAGTGCAAATCAATTCTCCACGAGTTTTTACTACTCTTCCGGTGGCTAGCACGCTAACGAGGTTGAATAGCAACCTTGAATCTGCATCTGGTGCTTCCAGTTACCAGAACGATGGAAAACCTTCCACCCGATCCAAGCCTTCTTCTTCTATTCTATCAATAGGGGCAAAGAGAACCAAGATGGTGAACGAATCGGAGGCCAGTTCCTCCAGTATGAAAAGTCCAAATTAGAAGGACTCTGAATATGTTGATTCAAGGTTGAAGCAAGGTCCAGGCGTACTTACTGCAACCCCAATGTCATCGTTATCCACTCCCTCAACCTATTTGAGGAAACCTTCGAGGTCCTGTGCCTCAAAGGAGAAGAAGACAAGGGCGCCCCGAGTGTCTATATCTGCATAGGTGAAGTCTTCTAAATCTTTATCCGCTGTGCCTATATTTGATGTTCCCGTAGTGGAACAAGCTGAGTCTATATTCTCTCCATTGAGAGAATCTGATGAAGGGCCTACTGTTGAGTCAGCCAGTCCAAATGATGAAACTGTTGACAGGGTTGAGTCTCCTATTATTCAATCTGATCGTGTAGCCGCCGGTGCTACAGAATAATCGCAACCAGAACAAGGTGTTGTTCTTACCCTTGTAGCTGGTGAACCTAATATTCCTGCTTCCAAAGATTCATTGGTGGCAGGGAAAGTTGTGTGTATGGAGCTTCCTACTGAGCTTTGTAAGAAACCACAATCTGCTTTTGAACTGTTGCGCTCCAGAAAAGAGGCACGTGGAATTGTGATTGGTGAATCAAGACCCGCTCCAAAACCCGTAGAGGTTCTTGGAAAAGGAAAATTCATTGCAATTCAAGCTCCTGAGAAGATATCTGAGGCGACAGGTATTGTTAACCTCATTCTAGATCAAGTTAAATTTCTCTCTGCTGAGAAACTGGGAATTTTTGAGTCATGGTCCATGGAGAGGCTGTCCTCCAAGTACAACGACTCTCTGTCAAACGCTGCCATAGCTAAATAATGAAAGAAGAGGGTGACAAATGAGAAGAAAGTCTTGAAGTGGGCAAGAACTTCAGAAGTTGTTGAGGCCCTAAAGAGAAAAGAACTAGTGGAAGCTTGCATTTTTGGAAAAGCTCTTTTTCCAAATTTTGAAGCCAGGAAAGCTAACTTCAATCCTGACGTGAAAGGAGCTGATGTTGAAGCAAAGGTATTGAAGAAGTTGAATGATATCCTAGATAGCTACGTCTCTGTTGCTTTTAGACTCATTCACGACATCCATTGCTCTGGCGCAGAACCTCTTAATGAAGAAGGAGAAGAAGAAGCTATGGATATTCCAGATGCTAATAATGATGCTGATGAGACAGATGCTGCTCTCCTGATCGAACTCGGGAATCTTTCTGCCGAAGAGAGACGCATTCTAGATCATCCTGTCCAAGAGCGTCTAAATGGAGAAGAAGATGTAATTATCCAAGAGCCTGAACAAGCTCTTAAGACAAATGAAGAAGTCATCATAGAAGATGTGACTGATTAGGCTTTGAAAGCTCCTATTGAAGAAAACATGTTAATAACCCTGTTGTGAGAACAGAGGTTGTTCAAGAAAAATTGGCCGAGGTCACTCAGCCAGAAACTGCCAGAACTGAGGGGAACCCTCTAAAGAGAAAGATGATGAAGAAGAAAGTTCCTCATCTGAGGAGGAACAAGATCAGCAAGCAACCTTTGTGAAGCCGCTTTTATTCCCCGATGCCGTCGTGGGAAGTGTTCACGAAAACATCAACATTCCTCTTCACTACTCTGGAAATCTGCTTGAAAGATTTGAGAGGGCCGAAAAATAAATTGAATAAGAGGAACGAGACAAAGCTGCTAAGAATACCGAAATGAATCAGCCGGAGTAAATCCTTGCAGGTTCATACAAACTTTGAGCCTATTCAAAGCATGGCAGCGGAATCTGAAGAAGTGTCGTCTCATGAAGAGTCATCTGCCGGAGGAAACAAAGTGTTAATATCTATGAGGTCTATGCTCTCCTCAATTCAGAAGACCATGTGTCAGAAAATGAACTCAAGAGAAGAAGAAAGAGTGAATTTTGGAAATATCTTCAAGATCCTCACTGAGCTGGATAACACCTTGAAGAAGAACACTTATGAGACCCACATCGCGAATGTGCACTTTTCAAAGTTTGAAAAGGATCTCTTCAACCGTCAAAGTGAATTACTGGACATTGAAAGTCATTTCAATGATGAACGCCACAAGGAATCCTTGGAAGAATTCAGTATGGTGAAAAATCAGATGGTGGAAATTTAGGGTTGCATGAGAAGGAAAGACAATGAACGTCAGGGATTTGCTGACTCCATTGCTGGAAAGTTTCAAGCAAAGGAGGATGCAATTGCCAATGCTGTAGGTGATCAACCTCGACTAGTTCAAGGAGAGTCAAGTAGAAGAAATGATGGTGTGTCAACCGGCACAAGATCCAGGCGAACCCCAAGCACTGATGACAATCCTAGGCCAACCAAGAGAGGTGGTTGTCGAAGTAGTGCTGAGCGTGGAGGTAGAAGTGGTGGTGGCCGGAGTAGGCTATCAAATGTTGATCAAGGTGGACGTACCAGCGGTGGTGAACGTGGTGGAAGATCAAGTGCAGGTGGTCGTGGTGGTCGCGGCTATCCTCATTTCATGAACATGCTTCCTGGTCAAGAGATGAGTCCAACCGATCCTCGAGTTAAAAGGGAAGAACAATGATTTCTCTTCTTTTACTCTATTTAACTTTACTGAAAATGGTTCCTTGATGGTTTTTCGAATATTGGTTTTGGATGAATAATGTAAGTGAACAAGGTTTCTGTTTATTTATATGATGAATGCCTGCTTTGATATATGTATGCAGGTCTACAATTTCTTCATTAAAAAGAGGAAATTGTTGGGTCAAATTATTTTGACTAAGTGTTTAAATAATTTAACCACTGATATTTTGATGATGAAATAATTTATGAGTTTTGATACAGGTGTATTGAGACAATATGTTATGAGACTTGGATCTAATGAGGGACATTAGACCGATTTTGGCTTTCATTGCTTAAAATTAGACGTACAGTCTAACTCATCGGAGTTAGACGGGTAGTCTAATAGACGTGTAATTAGACAGACGGTCTAATAGTTACTCGGAATTAGACGTAAGTCTAATGCATAGAATTAGACGTACAGTCTAACTCATCGGAGTTAGACGTGTAAAGAATTAGACGAATTGTCTAATGAATACACGGAATTAGACGCAAGTCTAATAGAATTAGACGTACAGTCTAACTCATCAGAGTTAGACGTGTAGTCTTATAGATGTAAAGAATTAGACGGATGGTCTAATGAATACACGGAACTAGACGCAAGTCTAATAGAATTAGACGTACAGTCTAACTCATCGGAGTTAGACGTACAGTCTAACTCATCGGAGTTAGACGTGTAGTCTAATATATTTGTAATTAGACGGGTAGTCTAATTTATGCGGAATTAGACGTGCAGTCTAACTCAGTGGAGTTAGACGTGAAGTCTAATGGTTATTGAATAATTAGATGTGTGGTCTAATTAGTGAAAGTTAGACGTACGTCTAACTCCTTCAGACAAGTCTGAGATAGAACCAGAATTAGACATGCAGTCTAAGTCAGTGGAGTTAGACGTGCAGTCTAATGGTTATTGAATAATTAGACGTGTGGTCTAATTAGTGAAAGTTAGACGTGCGTCTAACTCCTTCAGACAAGTCTGAGGTAGAACCGGAATTAGACGTGCAGTCTAACTCAGTGGAGTTAAACGTGCAGTCTAATGATTATTGAATAATTAGACGTATGGTGGAATTAGTGAAAGTTAGACGTGCACTCTGACTCAGTGGAGTTAAACGTGCAGTGTAATGGTTATTGTAATTAGACGCAAGTCTAATTCTATTAGACCAGGCGGTCTAATAGACGTTTTTCTGTTAGAAGGAGATGACTTATTTCATTAGACTGATTTTCACAATCCGTTTAACTGAAATACGTCTAATGCTCAGTTTAAGCAGTACGCTTGAATCTAGCATTCCTCCTACCCACGTGCTATAGCTGTACCCCACTTCTGCTCCACTTTCTAGTGAAGATTAGTAAAACAGCTATACGCATCCAATCAAGGAATGACACGTAAGATAATTTTCCTCACATTACCCGTTTTGCAGGTACATCCCTGATGGAATATTCGGCGCACTACCAGTTCTGTACGGCCACGATCCATGTCTCAGAACCTGCTGTGTACAATGGAGGCTTTCCAATGGAAGAGTGCCGCATATCATTCTTGAAGATTCGACCGTTAGCTCATGCTCTGTATTTAACAAATCTCAAGGACAACGGACAATCGGCCTTACAAATTTTGCCTTAACAAGTCTCACGAACAAGCAATCTGAGTACAGAGAGAGAAACTACTCAATAATCTTGCTTACTGAACTTATTCTGTGAAGCTTCTTTCTGATTGTACTGTGTGTGAATTGAGAGAGAGAGCTAGAATCAAAACTCCTTTAACTGAGTGATATTCTTCATCTTGTAATTGAACAGAAAGTGTTTTGTTCAATAGTGAGCTAAGTGTGTGTGTAAACTGTATTTGATTCTAATCATCGTATAGTGAATCCTTCCGGTAGTTGGAAGAAGGGGTGACGTAGGAGAGTTTCTCCGAACATTCATAAACAAACTGTTGTTTTCATCATTTCTGTTGTTAGGATCGGGGTCGCCCTTGGAGGACCGGGGTGTTCCGGTTTTGGAAGGGTAGCCGCTTACAACAATGCAACACACTATTTGGTGATAGTCCGGTTAAAGACTACAACCGTTCTCAACACTACGCAAACTGTCACAGACTCTTGAACCAGGTTCAAGGGCGGAAATGTCTATTTCCGTCTGAAGTAACACACGACTTGGATAAGGTTTATGAGGAGTCGGTTTAAGGAGAATGTATATACCGGTTTTGATTGTGGGAGTATGATTATATTTCGGTTAAAGTGTTTCGGTTTTAGTGTAAATAAGCAAGAAATGAGTAAAGAGATACGAGACAAGATTTTTTATGGATGTTCGGAGCAAACCCTCCTACATCACCCTTTCTTCTCAGATTATGAGAAGGATCTCCACTAACTCTCAAAGTTATAATAATTACAATGTCGGTCGAGCCTAACTCGATACTCGCCGGTTACACCAACTCACTCTTGATGTAATACAATAATACAGCACAATAAAGCTTTCGGTAAAATGAAACAATAATTTTGGATCGTGCGTGAGATTTCCTTCTCTCTCTTAAGTATTTCAGAACCGTTTTTGACAATTTTATACTTGGCAAAATTTATTCCTTGGCTTCTATTTATATGAAAAATATGACAACGGTCATATTTTCTCTCTTCAGAAGATTGGCCGATGGAACCGGTAATGATCAAGAGGCTTTCACGCCTTCCCTCTTAGACAGATCAATTTGGACACATGGCAAACATGCACTTAGCCGGATTGCATTTTGGACACATGGCAGACATGCACTTAGCCGGTTTGCATTTTGGACACATGGCAGACATGCACTTAGCCGACCGTCTGTTTTAGAGATTTGCTAGAGATCTTGGACAAGCATGGCTGACAGCAGCTACATGCTGCTTGGAGGTTGCTTATGGATTTAAACAAGCATGCCTGACAGTTACCTGCTACTTGCAGTTTATTTATATAGCCGGAGCATATTTATGACTAGAGCCACTCATATTATAACGGAGCATTTATTACCGGAGCGGCTGCATTTAATCAACCGGAGCATTTATTACCGGAACTCATTTATGACCCGCCATGCATCACTAAGTGCCGGTTGACCGAGCCGGTTTTCCGAACTTCTTGACCGAACCGGTTTGACCGGAGCCTTTTACTTCAAACCGAAGTCAAACCGAACCGTATATATATTTCCAACCGAACGCTAAGTTTCCCTAAAATAGCAAAACTTTAAATATTATTTGCAGCCAGTGAGATTTGATCCCTGGTCACCTGTGTGACAGACAAGAGTGTTTACAACTACGCTACAGCAGCTTCTTGTTATATTTAAACCAATTAATATACTTCATATGACTTAGCAGTTTAACATATTTATTTGAACTTAGTTTTATCTATTCATTAAACTTTTCATAAGTTATAACAATTATTTTCTAACAATTTCTCCCTTTTTGATTATTTACAATAAATATTCAAAATTTGTAATGTGTGGCCGGTATAAAATTAATCTACTTAATTTTTCTAATATCTGTCATCTTTTCATATTTCATCGTGTGCTTCAAACCCAAGTAAACAATTCCGCCTTGAATCCGTTTCAAGTGTTTACACAAGTTTGCGTAGAATAGAAAGCGAATTAAATCCCTAACAGGATTTCTTTCAAATTGTTTTTCATAAGCATTATCATTAGCCAGACCCCAGTCTCTATCTATAAAGCCGATCCTTTCATATCATTTACCAAGGATCGACAACCTATTCGACCAATTCAAGGGGGCTTCAGTCTTCTCCAAGATCGATCTAAGATACGGCTATCATCAAATCCAGGTCAAGGAGGAAGACATAAAGAAGACAGCATTCATAACTCGATATGGGCACTATGAGTTCTTAGTGATGCCATTCGGGTTGACAAATGCACCAGAAGTTTTTATGGAGCTCATGAATAGGGTCTTCCACCCCTATTTAGATCAGTTTGTGGTGGTCTTCATTGATGACATCTTGATCTACTCCAAAACATAAGAAGAGCACCATCAGCACTTGGCTTTAGTTTTGCAGGTTTTATCTAATCATCATCTCTTTGCAAAATTAAACAAGTATGAGTTCTGGCTGAAGGAAATCGTATTCTTGGGCCACATTGTGTCTGCCAAGGGCATTGAGGTTGATCCAGCTAAAGTTGAAGCAGTGAAGGACTAGGCAACACCATTAAGTGTGACTAAAATCAGAAGTTTTCTGGGTCTGGCTTGGCTATTACCGAAGCTTCATCAAAGGCTTCTCCAAAATAGCTCTACCCCTTACAACTTTGGCTTGGCTATTACCGAAGGTTCATCAAAGGCTTGGCAAAATTGAAAAGTTTGTGTGGTCTGATCAATGTGCCAACAACTTTGAAGAATTAAAGAGAAGCTTGATATCTGCCCCTGTTCTTACAATTCCAGCCGAGGTGGGCAACTTTGTTGTGTGCACAGACGCTTCCAAGAATGGCTTAGGTGCTCTGCTAATGCAGAATGGGAAAGTAGTGGCTTATGCATCCAGGAAATTAAAGATCCATGAGAGGAATTACCCCACTCACGACCTTGAGTTAGCATTTGTGGTGTTTGCCTTGAAGATATGGCGCCATTATCTCTATGGGGAGAGGTGCCAAATCTTCACCAATCATCAAAGTCTCAAGTACTTGTTCACCCAAAATGAGCTCAACATGAGGTAGAGACGATGGCTGGAGCTAGTTAAAGACTACGACTGCGAAATAATATATCAACCAGGGAAAGCCAACGTTGTTGCTGATGCACTTAGCCGGAAATCAAGCACACTTAATCAACTTACTACTCAACCAAACCTGATTCTAGAATTCGATAGCCTGAACCTGGTGGTGTTAGAGCAGCAGCAATAGTGCATTCTGGCGATTTTGGCAATAGTTCAGGACCTACTTGAAAGAATTCGGTTGGGGTAGGCTCAAGATCACTTTCTGCCAATTCGCACCAACTTTTCAATTACTCAATATGCGGAGCTGTACTTGCAAGAGATAGTTCGGCTGCATGGCATCCCAGCAAGGATAGTTTCAGACCGAGACCCACGTTTCGCTTCTAATTTCTGGGAGAGTCTTCACAAGGGCCTAGGAACGAAGTTGTCCTTCATCACAGTTTTTAACCCTCAAACCGACGGCCAATCTAGACGTGTGATCCAAACACTTGAGGACCTGCTGCGGACCTGCCTTATTGACTTTGGAGGCAATTGGGAACCCAAGCTGCCTTTGATTGAGTTCGCTTACAACAACAGTTTCCAATCTTCCATTGGAATGGCGCCATTTGAAGCATTATATGGGAAGAAGTGCAGGACACCACTACATTGGGACGAGGTAGGTGAGAGAATTGTGATTGGGCCAAAAATCGTATCCAACACCGTGGCCCTGGTGGGCAAGATCCGAGAGAGGCTACTTACAGCTCAAAGTAGGCAGAAAAGTTATGCTGACAAGAAGCGTCGTGATATAAGTTTCAGTAGGGGTGACCACGTTTTCTTAAAGGTCTCCTCTTGTAAAGGTATCATCAGGTTCGGGAAAAAGGGCAAGTTGAACCCAAGGTACATCCGCCCCTTTGAAATTCTAGAGGAAATAAGTGATGTTGCTTACAGATTTGCCCTGCCCCCAACTCTTGATACAGTCCACAACATTTTTCATGTTTTCAATCTAAGGAAATACATCCCAAATCCGACCATATAATCCATCATGATGTAATGCAATGGACACCAAACTCGACTTATGAAGAGGTCCCAACAGAAATAATTGCAAGGCAGATCAGAAGGCTACAAAATAAAGAAATCAACATGGTGAAGCTTTTGTGGAGCAACCATTCTACTGATGAAGCCGCTTGGGAAGTAGAAGAAGACATGCAACAGAAGTAACCTGATTTATTCGGTATGTTTTAATTTCGGGTCGAAATTCTTTCAAGTAGGATCGAGTTGTGACACCCAAAATGTCATTTTAGGCCGAGTAACTTTGGTCCTAGCCAAAACCACGGGCCGAGGCAAGTATGTGTCTTGACCGAGGCAAATCTGTGTCTGGACCGAGGCAAATCTGGGTCGGGGCCAAGGGAAAATCTATGTCACGACCGAGGGGTCCTACCGAGGGAGTTTGAGCGAGGGGGTCTGACCGAAGGGGTCCGACCGAGGGAGTCCAAACGTGGGGGTCCGACTGATTATAGTTTCCACCTCATGCTAGTTCCACCTCATGCTTGTTCCACCTCATGCTAGTCCCACCTCATACTTGTTCCACCTCATGCTTGTTCCACCTCATGCTTATTCCACCTCATATTTGTCCCACCTCATGCTTAGCCACCTCATGCTTAGACACCTCATGTTTCAAACCTATACTTATTCAACAAGCAGGTGACCAGCTTTCTTTGCTTATGACCAGCAGGTGACAAGTAGGTGACCAACCCTTTTTAATTAACCCAGCTGGTGACAAGAAGATGACCAGCCCTCCTTGCTTATGACCAGCAGGTGACAAGCAGGTGACCAGCCCTTTTTAATTAACCCAGCTGGTGACAAGCAGGTGACCAACCCTCTTTTGATTAACCCAACTGGTGACAAGCAGGTGACCAACTCTTTTTGATTAACCCATGCCAATGACAAGATGGTGACCAGCCCTTTTTGAGTACTATATATATGGCATTCCTTCATTCACTTTATCTTTTTCCACCATCTCTCTACTAAGAAAACCAGAGGCACACTTTAGGAGCAAGACTATAGCACCTTTAGGAGCAAGATCATAACAACATTTAGCAGCAAGATCATAACAACATTTAGCAGCAAGATCATCTAAGGCATGCTCTTTTCTCAACTCATCTTTAGAAACCAATACTTGTTTATATAATCTGTTTTTGCAAAGTATATTCTGTTTTCAAAGGCATGATATGTTTTCAAAGGTAAGTTCTTTTTTTCAAAGGTATGATACATTTTTGTGAACAATGATATATGGACTGGACGGATCTGGGCAGAAGGCTAGCCAGGTTGAACTCTGGTAGTCT
>NW_025919039.1:19500-39224 GCF_907164915.1 Impatiens glandulifera
TCTAATTCCGTGTATTCATTAGACCATCCGTCTAATTCTTTACATCTATTAGACTACACGTCTAACTCCGATGAGTTAGACTGTACGTCTAATTCCGTGTATTCATTAGACCATCTGTCTAATTCTTTACATCTATTAGACTACACGTCTAACTCCAATGAGTTAGCCTGTACGTCTAATTCTATTAGACTTACGTCTAATTCCGTGTATTCATTAGACCATCCGTCTAATTCTTTACACTTCTATTAGACTACACGTCTAACTCCGATGAGTTAGACTGTAAGTCTAATTGTATGCAATGAAAGCCGAAATCGGTCTAATGATACTCATTAGATCCAAGTCTTATAACATATTGTCTCAATACACCTGTATTAAAACTCATAAGTTATTTCATCATCAAAATATCAGTGGTTAAATTATTTTAACACTTAGTCAAAATAATTTGACCCAACAATTTCCCCCTTTTTGATGAAGAAATTGCAAACTTGCATACATATATCAAAGCATGCATTCATCATATAAATAAACAGAAACCTTGTTCACTTACATCATTCATCCAAAACCAATATTCGAGAAACCATCAAAGAAACATGTTCAAAGGAGTTAAATAGAGTAAAATAAGAGAAATTATTGTTCTTCCCTTTTAACTCGAGGATCGGTTGGACTCATCTCTTGACCAGGAAGCATGTTCATGAAATGAGGATAGTCGCGACCACCACGACCTCCTGCACTCGATCTTCCACCACGTTCACCACCACTGGTACGTCCACCTTGATCAATATTTGATAGCCTACTCCGGCCACCACCACTTCTTCCTCCACGCTCAGCACCGCTTCGACATCCACCTCTCTTGTTTGGCCTAGGGTTGTCATCAGTGCTTGGAGCTCGCATGGATCTTGTGCCGGTTGACACACCATAGTTTCTTCTGCTTGACTCTCCTTGAACTAGTCGAGTTTGAGCACCTTCAGCATTGGCCTTTGCATCCTCCTTTGCTTGAAACTTCCTAGCAATGGAGTCAGCAAATTCTTGACATTCATTATCATTCCTTCTCATGCAACCCTGAATTTCCACCATCTGATTCTTCACCATACTGAATTCTTCCATGTTTTCCTTGTGGCGTTCATCGTTGAAATGCCTTTTAATGTCCAATAATTCACTTTGATGGTTGAAGAGATCCTTTTCAAACTTTGAAAAGTTTACATTCGCGATGTGGGTCTCATATGTGTTCTTCTTCAAGGTGTTATCCAGCTCAGTGAGGACCTTGAAAATATTGCGAAAGCTCTCTCTTTCTTCTTCCCTTGAGTTCATTGTCTGACACATTGTCTTCTGAATTGAGGAGAGCATAGACCTCATAGATCTTAACACTTTGTTTCCTCTGGCAGATGACTCTTCATGAGACGAAACTTCTTCAGATTCTGCTGCCATACTTTGAATAGGCTCAAAGTTTGTATGAACCTGCAAGGATTGCTCCGGCTGATTCATTTCGGTATTCTTAGTAGCTTTGTCTCGTTCCTCTCCTTCATTTTCTTTTTCAGCCCTCTCAGATCTCTCAAGAAGATTTTCAGAGTAGTGAAGAGGAATGTTGATGTTTTCGTGAACATTTCCCACGACGACGTCGGGAAATAAACGGGGCTTCACAAAAGTTGCTTGCTGATCTTGTTCCTCCTCAGATTAGGAACTTTCTTCTTCATCTTATTTCTCTTTGGAGGGTTCCCCCCTCAGTTCTGACAGTTTCTAGCTGAGTATCCTCGGCCAATTTTTCTTGAACAACCTCTATTCTCGCAACAGGGGTTATTAACATGTTTTCTTCAATATGAGCTTTAAAAGCCTCCTCAGTCACATCTTCTATGATGACTTCTTCATTTATCTCAAGAGCTTGTTCAGGCTCTTGGATAATCACATCTTCTTCTTCTTCATTCAGATATTCTTGGACAAGTTGATCTAGAATGCGTCTCTCTTCGGCAGAAATATTTCCGAATTCGATCAGGAGAGCATCATCTGTCTCATCAGCATCATTATTACCATCTTGAATATCCATGGCTTCTTCTTTTTCATTGAGAGGTTCTGCGCCAGAGCAATCGGCGCCATGAATGTGTCTAGAAGCAACAGAGACATAACTGTCCAGGATATCATTCAGCTTCTTTAATACCTTTACTTCAACATCAGCTCCTCTCTCGTTAGGATTAAAGTTATCTTTCCTGGCTTCAAAAATCGGAAAAAGAGATTTTCCAAAAATGCAAGCTTCCACTAGTTCTTTTCTCTTTAGGGCCTCGCCAACTTCTAAAGTTCTTGACCATTTCAAGACTTTCTTCTCATTTTCCACCCTCTTCTTCCATTCTTTAGTAATAACATCATTTGATAGAGAATCGTTGTACTTGGAGGACAGCCTCTCCATAGACCAGGACTCATAAATTCCCAGTTTCTCAGAAACGAGAACTTTAACTTGATCTAAAATGAGGTCAACAATTCTTGTTGCCTCTGATACCTTCTCAGGAGCTTGAACTGCAATGGATTTTCATTTTCCAATAACCTCTACGGGTCTTGGAGCAGGTCTTGATTCACCGATCACAATTCCATCTGCCCGATTTCTGGAACGCATTAGTTCGAACGCCGATTGAGGTTTCTTGCAGTGCTCGGCAGGGAGCTCCATACGAACAACTTTACCAACTACCAATGAATCTTTGGAAGCAGGAATATTGGGTTCACCAGCTATAAGGGTAAGAACAACACATTGTTCTGGTTGCGATGACTCTGTAGCACCGGCGGCTACAAGATCAGATTGAATAACATGAGACTCAGCCCTGTTAACAGTTTCATCATTTGGACCGGCTGACTCAACAACAGGCCCTTCAACAGATTCTCTCAATGGAGAGAATATAGACTCAGCTTGTTCCACTACGGGATCATTAAATTTTGGCACAACAGCCAAAGATTTGGAAGACTTTACCTTTGCAGATTTAGACGCGCGGGGCGCCTTTGTCTTCTTCTCCTTTGAGGCATATGACCTCGAAGGTTTCCTCAAATAGGTTGAGGGAGTGGATAAAGATGACATTGGGGTTGCAACAAGTACGCCTGGACCTTGCGTCAACCTTGAATCAACAGATTTAGAGTCCTTCTAGTTTGGACTTTTCATACTGGAGGAACTGACCTCCGATTCGTTCACCGTTCTGGTTCTCTTTTCCCCTGTTGACATAACAGAAGTAGAAGGCTTGGATCGGGTAGAAGGTTTTCCATCGGTCTGGAAGCTGGAAGCACCAGATGTAGATTCAAGGTTGTTCTTCAACCTCGTTAGCGTACTAGCCACTGTAAGAGTAGTAAAAACTCTTGGGGAGTTGATCTGAGCCGGTTCACCCACAGGAACCCCCAAATGCTTCAACAGATGACTCAGTTGAGCCGCATACGTGATACTTTCCTTGTTCGTCTAACAGATAGAGTAGCATAAGTTCTGGAAAAGGGTATGAACCCAATTTACATGGATCCCTTTTGAGATAGCACACATATAGTCAAAACGGTCTTGACTATAGAGATTGAAGGAACCAGCCTTCCCTTGAAGCGCCTTCGCCACCACGTCGTTCAGAAGAATGAATTGCGGTTTGAATACCTTCTTGTATCCATTCACATGGATTTTTGAACCGTCTGCAGAGAAAGTTGTCTTCATCTCCTCCATGATTTCTGAAGAGAGAACCAAGTCGAATAGATGACCCTCAGTCGGAAGTTCAAATAACTCTGCATAAACTGCTTCGTCGAAAGAAATCTCCGTTCCGTTGACGGTTGCTACGATGGAATCATCCACCATAACTGCCGTTTTGAAGAACTTGCGAACTTCGTCTTCATAGAAGATGAACGGTCCGCCCAGAAACTTCCTTAGCCCAGAATATTCTAGGGTTTGGAACATCTTCACCACCTCCGATTGATCAAACGAATACACCGATGGAAAGTCCACCTTAGTCTCCTGAGTTTCTTCCTCATCTTCTCTAGCCATGAAGCACGCCACGTCTTCTTCATCACTTTCACTGGATGAGAAGTACGAGCCACGGCTGCTTCCTCTATTCTTTCTGTCACCAGCCATAAGAGCCTTCAGCTCTTTTCCATCATCCTTGGCATCTTCACGCTTTGGCTTCCGACATTCCGATGCATAATGACCTTTAATACCACAGTTAAAACAAGTAACATTAGCTTTAGATTTTCTATTATCATTAGAATTTGAAGAGTTTGAGTTTGAGTTGCTCTTCTTCATGAAGTCGCCAAACTTCTTCACAAAGAGAGACATGGCATCGCTGCTCATTTTCTGAGCTGCCATCTTCACGTTCGGAGCGGTTGGTGGCTCTTCAGCAGTCACCAGCGCCTTGGTAATGATAATGGACATGGGTTGATCTTCTTTCATCCTACAGTTCAGCTCGAATTCATAGGCTTTCAGGTCAGCAAAGAGATCAAAGAGAGAGATCTTGTTAAGATCTTTGGATTCTCTCATCGCCATAGTCTTTATGTCCCATTCTCTTGGAAGAGCACGTATGACCTTGATAGCAAGCTCCCGGTTGCTATATTTCTTGCCTAGAATGGACAGAGAGGAGACGATCTTTCTAAATCTGGTGTCGAAATCGTTCATTGTTTCACCATGACGCATTTTGAAGATGTCGAACTGTTGAGTAGCAACCATGATCTTGGTTTCTTTGGTTTGTTCGTTGCCCTCACACAGTTGAGTGAGTCTGTCCCAGACCACTTTGGAAGTGTCACATTCGATGATGTAGTTGAACATACTGTCATCGAGAGATCTGTACAGAACATCAAGAGCCACATTGTTGAGGTTGTTTTGCCTCTTTTCATCAGCGATCCAATCAGCCTTTTCCTTATCAATCTTGATAGGACCTTCTGTGACAATGCTCCACATGTCATCATGAAGAGAAGAGAGATGAGCACGAACTCTTTACTTCCAAACAATGTAGTTTTCACGAGAGAAGGTTGGAATGGCTGTAGCACTGACATCTTTGGGTATGTTCGACATATTTCAGGAAAGGCTTGAGAATAGAAACAGGGCTCTGATACCAATTAATAGGATCGACTTTATCGATAGAGACGGGGGTCTGGCTAAGGATGAAGGCTTATGAAAAACGGTTTGAAAGAAATCCTGTTAGGGATTTAATTCGCTTTCTATTCTACGCAAACTTGTGTAAACACTTGAAACGGATTCAAGGCAGAATTGTTTACTTGGGTTTGAAGCACACAAGATGAAATATGAAAAGAGACAGAAAAGAAGAACACAACAGTTTATTTATGGATGTTCGGAGAAACTCTCATACGTTACCCTTCTTCCAACCACCGGAAAGATTCACTATAATATTATTAGAATCAAATACAGTTTACACACACACTTAGCTCACTATTGAACAAAACACTTTCTGTTCAATTACAAGATGAATAATATCACTCAGCTAAAGGTGTGTTAGGATCGGGGACGCCCTTGGAGGACCGGGGTGTTTCCGGTTTCTGGAAGGGTGGCCGCTTACAACGCGCAACACACTTTGGTGATAGTCCGGTTAGAGACTATAACCATTCTCAGCACTTCGCAAACTGTCACAGACTCTTGAACCGGGTTCAAGGGCGGAAATGTCTGTTTCAGTCTGAAGCAACGTATGCGACTTGGATGATGTTTATGAGGCGTCGGTTTTAGAAATATGAGTGGACCGGTTTTTGATTTAAGGAGTAAGATTGTTTTGGTTTGTGGTTAGGTTAAGTGAGTAAGCCGAAAATAAAAGAAATGACAGGAGACAAGATTTTTTATGGATGTTCAGAGCAAACCCTCCTACGTCACCCCTTCTTCTTAGGTTATGAGAAGGATCTCCACTATCTTTCAAGATTACAACGTTTACACTACCGGTCGAGTCTAACTCGCTACTCGCCGGTTACACCAACTCACTCTTGAAGTAATACAATAACACAACACAAATAAAGCTTGCGGTAAATGACACAACGAATTTGGATCGCGCGTGAGATATCTTTATCTCTCTAAGATGTTCGTAACTTGTCATTAATGAGGTCGCTTCGTCTTCCTTTTATAGTGAAGATCATTCCAACGGTCACTTTCTTTTCTCACCGTGGGATTGGTTAATTTAGAGTCACGCTGGTGCAGAGAGGGTACTTGCACGTTTCACCTTCCTAACACTTGGCAAGCATGCAGACACTCCTCAGGTAAAGATGACGTAGCCGGTTTGCAGATTCGAACACGTGTCAGGCATGCACCTTCCGGCTGTCGAAGTCGGTTTATACAATTCGATATGTTCCTGCACATAGAAGTTAATAGTTGTTTAGTTTTCTGGCCGGTTCCAAAAATTAACTTTACTTAATTTTTCTATCAATTTCTCCCTTTTTGATTATTTAGAATAAATATTCATAAAATTGTAATGTATGGCCGGTTTGAAAATTAACTTACTTAATTTTTCTATCAATTTCCCCCTTTTTGATTATTTAGAATAAATATTCAAAAATTGTAATGTATGGCCGGTTTGAAAATTAACTTACTTAATTTTTCTATCAATTTCGCCCTTTTTGATTATTTAAAATAAATATTCAAAACTCGTAATGTGTGGCCGGTTTGAAAAATATGTTTAACAATTTCTCCCTTTTTGATGTTTTTCTGTTTAAGAAAAATTTCAAAACATGTTTTGATTTTAAAAGATATTTAGTAAAATAATTACTTTAAAGAGTGACTGAGTTTTGAAACAAAACCAAACACATATAAATTGTTCATAAGAAAGAAAATAAACTAAGGATTGAATGGTCCCCCTTTTCATTTTCTTTCTCCTTCCGCTTCCTTTCTTCCTCTTCTCTCGCCTTCCATTCCCTATCTCTTCTTTCAGCGTCGATTTTCCATCCAGTAAATACACTTGAGATGCCGGGAGTTCGTTTGCCGAATCTAAAGCCGCCACTTACTGGTCTTGATGGGCGAGATGGTTGAGCAACAACTGGCCTTGAACTAGGAATTGCGATTGAAGATTCGACTACTTTCTTCTTTCTCCGGTTGAGTTGTGTGATATCCTCTTCTTATTCTTCGTCAAGAGGTTCTTCGTTTAGTCCGGCCGGTTGAATCTCTCCTAGACCGTTTCGTTCCGCCAGCTTCATTACGGCCGCAACCGCTTTCCGTTTGTTTTTGTTCCTCGTTTTCATAGAGTGCGAGGCTTGGGCCGGTGTGGATTCTTGTAGAGCGGCCTTTTCTTCCTCATTGCATTGCTTGGCCAACTCATGATCTTTGTCTTCAATTTCCTTTCTTAACTGTTTCCTCTCCTTTTCTTCGTCTTGAAGTTTCTTGGCAGTTTCGGCATCAGAACTGATCTGCACTTGAGTCTTGTCAACTTGAAGTTTCGACAGCTCCTCAATTTGAGCTGCCATAGCCTGCATCATGCCGAGCAAAGGAGCCGTTGCGGTTTGAACGGATTCGGCGATCATTGACTTGATTGATGTTTGAACGGTTTCATCTATCATCAACTTGATCGATGTTTGAGTGGTTTTAGCAATTTCGGATTGAATGGATGCCCGGATAGTTTCTGTCAAATTAGTTTCAACGGTTGCAATCTTCTCATCGGTAGCAATGCTGTACTTGTGAAGACAGGAAATGATTGTATCAACCACTACTTCCTTCACTTACTCAAGTTCCGGAGTCTTATCAGTCTGTGGAGGAGCACTGCTCCGGTTTTCTGCTGTTTTGGAGGACTCTCCGGTAACAAAGAAATGTTTGCTTTGAAAGAGATCGGCATAAGTTAAGACATGTTTGCACTCGTTCCTCTATTCTGCTTCGAGCCGGTCAGCACTTTGAATGAGATTATCACGTACCGTGTGAAACCGCTCAAACATTCTTGATTCCATTGGAGTTAATGTTGCCCCTTCTACCTCCCTCAAGGCATCTTCTACTGCATGTAACCGGGCGTGTTCGTGTATCGCCAACGTCTTGGAGAATGCGGCTTGAATAACGTTGGTACCTGTTAGCTTGAGAGCCGCTTCTTCTAATTCCAAGAGTTTCTTCCAATACTTGTTACCGCTGATATCGGGGATCATATCTGATAACTTTGTTTCACAACGAAGCTTGACCCACAAGTGGTATGAAGAGACCTTCTCTTCAGCTTCCTTGTTCATATCCAGGAGGAAGTTCTGATACATCTCCTCCTCTTCTTCTACTGAAATGGGGATATCAGCTTTGTTCACAATCTCAGTTTGTGAACCGGTTTGCAGTGCACATTTTTCCTTTGCTGGAGAATCCTCAAGTGGAACTTCTTTGCCTTTATTAACCTGAGTTGGACCTTCAGGTGTGATTGTTGAGTCGACTGGCCCGTCTTGGGCCGATTAGAGCGTTGTTTCGGCTGGAACAGATTTGTTCCCAGCCGAGTCGGATGGATCTTTTTCTTCAATATTTCCCTCCTGAGCCGGAGGGATGATGTTCTCAGTGTTGGCCGTTTCTTCGACCGGATGAATTTCATTCTGACCTGGTACCTCAACCTGATCAGCTGGCTTAAGAAGACTTGTCACGTCGTCTTCGGTTTCATTAACAATGTTTTGGACCACGTCTACTATGACCTCTGAGGTCTTTAAACCTATGTTGGCCAATATTTCATCGAGGTTCTTGTTCGAGGACTTGGAGTTTTCAGAATGAACACTAACCTCTTCTGCCTCCTCCGATGCTGACTTGGTTTCTTGGCTCCCCCAGGGTTTGGTTTTCCTTGATGATGGAGAGTCGACTGGAATGTGATGGACTGTGTTGATGGGAATGGGCTGAAAGATGTCTGCGGTTCTCTTTGGTGAATGATGCGAGGAGAGAGTTTTCTCGGAATCTGCCGTTTGTTGGAGCTCTTCTTCGCTGACTGCTTCTTTCTCCCTTTTTCTTCTAAGAGGCCTCGGCTTGAACCGCCTTCCCCTTAGGATCTTCTTGTTTCGAACTTTCACCAGCCGGTGCAGACGAGCTAGTTCCTTTTGATGATTTCGTTCTGGAGGACTTCGGCCTAGCCGCTTTAGCAGTTTTCTTGCTCATTTGCTCAGAGTTAAGAACATTGGTGGATGGAAGCGGTTCACCTTCACCAAGTTCCACATGAAGGAACTGAAGAATTTTCACTATTTGCATTGCATAGGCCTAAACACGGCCATCCTTCTTTACCACCATCTCGCAGAACTGTTCGAACAGAACGGTTCCACAGTCTATCTTGTCACCGCGGACAATCGCCATCATCATCTTTAACTTCAGCTTGGTCATGTTATCGAAGTTTCCTCCTCTACCCTGAAATGATCTTGAGATTATGTTCAGCAGCCATCTGAACTCCGCTTGAGTTTGTTCTTCCGGCTGGAGTGAGTTACAAGGTCCTTGTCATCAACCAATAGGACCGCGTTGGATTATGCATCTGTTAAGCTTGTTTTGAAGTCCAACCCGGTATTCAGCAAACCGAGCGCTTCAGAAAAGATCTCCTCCGTGATGTTAACCGTTTTTCCGTTCACAGTGGCAGAGACCGTCCTCTTCGTTAGAGTCGCCGTCGCCAAGAACTCCACAACCTCCGTCGGGTGCACGATGAATGGACCAGACATATACGTTTCTAATCCCGAATCCCTTAGCAATTGCAGCACGACCTTGTTCTCTTCCGCAGCGTGTTCGTCGATGTCGCTGAAATCGACCTGCAACATGTATTGAAAGGGTGCTTTAACTAGATCCATGATGATTTTGTGAATGAAGAAGATGAAGAACAACGATGATCGGAAATCAGAGAGATGTTTAAGATTTTAGAGAGAGAAAGCTTGTGTAAATAATGAA
The DNA here is from genome assembly GCF_907164915.1 of Impatiens glandulifera. Classification (NCBI taxonomy): domain Eukaryota; kingdom Viridiplantae; phylum Streptophyta; class Magnoliopsida; order Ericales; family Balsaminaceae; genus Impatiens; species Impatiens glandulifera. The sequence goes on from NW_025919039.1 coordinate 29,282, forward strand.
TTGTTTTGATCTTATATAGGAGGCAGTTTTGAGCGGTTAGAAGATGAACCGTCACTTGGTTATGATTTTGGCGCCAACTTTCCCTCCAAAAGTTACTACAGTAACTTTCGGCGATAAATGCGGAGAATACTATGGGCAGTAATTTTTGTGCGCGGAAAAACCGTGGGCGTTAAAATTTTCGAACTTTTACAGACTTAGTTTGTGTTTTTGATTTACCGGAAACTTGTTAACCAGAAGTTTCGTTTAACATGGAGTCTTTTGTTTATTCAGATTATAACCGGAAAGAAAGATAATGTGAAGAACCGGAGACTTTTAAAAATGGGAAATTTTATAGATGAGTCTGAATCATAGAATAATGAAGTGGTTTTCCGGTCGTACAACAAAATGACCATAAAACCGGAAAATACAGATAGATTAAACTAGATCGATCCAATCCCCCTCGATCATTCTGTTAAGCCATTTGTCCACGGTGTTGTCGGGTGTCCGTTCCTCAATCCTCGATATCCATCTATTTAGCATGGATAGAGACAAGGTGTTGGCCGGTCGGACAGGAACACCGGGCCCGAGGTTGCGACGATGATCCTCCAAGAATCGAGTGATTTGAGGAGCGAAACTGATCCTTCCCCTTGGAGCGGTGATAAGCTTCTTCAAGTTGTTGAAGAAGTAGGTGGCCCAGTTGATGGGTGATTTGCGGACGATGGCTATCATGATGTCGAAAGCCTCCCGGTTATAGTTTTGGTTGGGCATTCGGCCATGATAGACCGCTGAACTAAGTCGTGAAAGACTTGGTATTGAGGAGCAAGGTTATCCTTCTCTCCGTGGTCGGGGACCGGTTCGATGGAGGAGGAGAAGATATAGGCGTAGTCTTCCTTAGCCGGAAAGAACGGCATTGGGAAGTCTGAGAATCCTTCGGTTGGAAGGTCGAAGAACAAAGCAAAGTGTTCTTCGGTAAGCCGAAGAAATTTCCCATTAATGATGGTCCTTATGCTACCATCATTAAGGATATGCCCGTTGTTGAAAAACTCATACACCTCCTCTTCAAGGATGGTGTCTGATCCCTCAAGAAATTCTTGTAGCCCCGATTCTACGATCGGTTGAAAAATACTTTCATGAAACCGGGAATTTCTCATTTCTTGAAAGTTAACTATCATTGTGTTTCGTAGTTCGGCATTCATTTTGGAGAAGAATGAGATTGAGAATCGAGTAGAGTTCTTTGAACTTTCAAGCTTAGAGAGAGAAGAGTATTGAAAGTGTGTTGAAAAAGAAGGATTAGGTCCCTTTTTATAGCGTGAGCGGTTGGGTGCATTAAATGATAATATTTTGAAAAATCAGACCGTTTATGTCTGGTCATAAATGCCTTGTCAATTTTCAAGAAGATAAGGGTATGTCTGGTCTAATCGGATCAGGCATGCTTCTTGGAAAGCGAATATTTCTGTTTCCAAGACTAATTTGATTGGGTTTGATACGGCGCATTTAATGTTGGTTATTTTCTTTAGGATTTCATTGTTTTTGATTGAAGAAGAAAGAAATGGTCGTCATTAATGCAAAGTACCAAACTGGTAGTACAGTAAAATTACGGTTTGGGAAAAGATAAGAGAGATGAGGAAGAATTAAACGTTTGATGACCCGGCCGCTTGATTCCTCTTGGCCTTAGCTGCTTCCCACCGGTCGATCAGCTCTTGGATTCTCTCCTTCGTGAGAACATGCTTCGGATGGAGAGTGACGAAGGGTCCGGAGTGGATATCCAGACTAGCACAAAAACCGCTTAGCTGAGGAGCATAGCCGATTTTGTTTGAGAGAATTATCTTCTTCAGGTTGCTGAAGATGATCCAGGACCAGTTTACCGGTGTCCAAACCGTAACGACAATCATCATCTCGAAGAGCCTCTGGGTGTAGTAGTAGCCTTTCTCTCTACCCAAAACCGACTTTCCCAGCATCTCACATAGAAGTTGGTACTTGTGAGAGAGTTGGCTTTTAGCACCCCATGGTCTAACCGGGATGTCAGAGTTGGAGAACCGATAACACATTTCCTCAATGGTCACCGGGGAGTAGGTTTGATCGGTTACCCCTTCAGTGGGCAAACCGCAGTATTCAGCGAAATCTGTCTCGCTGAATATAAAGGACTGACCGTAAACTCGTGCAACGATTATGTCTCGGTGCACTTCCTTTGCAGTCTGAAAGAACTCATCGACTACTAGGTAGTCGAGGATGAATCTGTTTTCCAGAAATCCTCTTAGTCCGCTTCTTTCAACGGCTAAGAACATTTCTTTGACCTCATGATCTTCGTATTGATAAATGGAGTTGAAATCGGCCAAGAGAATTTTCTTTGTAAGTGGGTCGGAGTTCATGTTCTTGAGATAGTTTAAGCTCAAGATAGTTTTTGTGAATAGTGGATTTTGTGAAGAGTTGTGAGGATTTGAGGGTGGTTTATATAGCCAGCGGTTCGGCTAGATCAATAGGTTAAGCATGCTTAGTGATGTCATCAATTAGTTAATAGGCTTTAACTTGTTGAAGTGTATAATATTTGTTTCCAATGCAAAACTAATTATTACTAGGATATTCATGATGACAAAAATCTATTGACAAGATGTGAGTCTCCCTCTCTTGATGATGGACACATGTCGTCATCTCGATTGCGGTAGACTATTTTATTTATTACAGGCTTCATTTCTCAAGGTTTTGCACGAAAACACGGTTAGTTGTCCCAAATTAACCAGAAAAATTCAATTCATCTAAACCAGAGTGCATTTATATTAATCGGTTTTCTATGACCGGTTTTAGTTGGATATTTTATTCCGATTGTGAAGAAATGTTGAAACGTATCAATCATTTGTTCAACTTTGGATTAAGTATATCCACTTCTACCAGGTTATTTCAACCGTGTAGTAAATATACACGTGGTTTGACATCATGAAATAATCAGGCATAACCGGAGACTTCCTCCCGGTTAGCATCCTTGTATTTTTTAATGACCTATTTGAATATGGTTTGAGAAGCGAGAGCTTCTCACTGAACACATATCCCGGTTTTTCATAGTTATGTATGTAAGCAGTATGCATGTATGATCATGGTATAAGTTGCTTAACATTAGTAATTCCTAGAATGTTTCTGTAGTGAGAAAACTTAGCTTCCTGTAGCGGTTTGGTGAAGATGTCATCTACTTGTGGCTCAGTTGAGACATATTCCAACCGGATGTGCTTCTCCTGAACATGCTCCCGGATGAAATGGTGTCTTATATCAATGTGTTTAGTTCTTGAGTGCAACACTGGATTGTATGTAATCGCTATCGCACTGGTGTTGTCACAGAATATTGGAGATTCCTCAGCTACTACACCGAAGTCCCTTAGTTGCTGTTGGATCTAGAGGAGTTGTGCACAGCAGCTTCCGGCTGCTATATACTATGCCTCTGCGGTTGACGTTGCAACTGAGGTCTGTTTCTTGCTGCTCCATGTAACGAGATGATCACCCAGGAATTGACAAGTTCCACTTGTACTCTTTCTATCGATCTTGCATCCTACATAGTTCGCGTCCGAGTAACTTATGAGGTTGAAACTTGAGTCTTTTGGATAACAAAGTCCCACTTCTTGAGTTCCCTTCAGATATTTTAATATTCTTTTAGCCGTAGTGTAATGTGATTGCTTTGGATTGGCCTGAAATCTCCCGCATACTCCAACCGCAAACAAGATGTCCGGTCGGCTGGCTGTTAGGTAAAGCAAGGATCCAATCATTCCCCGATATGATGTGATGTCAACGGCTTGACCATCCTCATCCTTGTCTAATTTTATGGAAGAACTCATTGGTGTAGCCGCCTCAGCGCATGTATCCATTCCAAACTTCTTCAGTAGTTCGGCTGTGTACTTTGGCTGCCTTATGAATGTTCCAGCTTCAATCTGCCTAACCTGAAGTCCTAGGAAGAAACTCAGGTCTCTCATCATACTCATTTGGAATTTGTCAATCATCATTTTTGAGAATTTATCACATAGTTTTGGATCGGTTGATCCGAAGATAATATCATCGACATATATTTGAACAAGTAATATGCGTTTTGTCAACTGAACCTATTGTAAACTTGTGATCAAATAAGAATTTTGTTAACGTGTCATACCAGGCTCTTGGAGCCTGTTTCAAACCGTAAAGGGCCTTGTTTAGCCGGTAAACATGATTTTCGTGTTCTGAATTTTTGAAACCTGGAGGTTGATTAACATACACCTCTTCATTTATTTTACCGTTTAGAAAATCGTTTTTAACATCCATTTGATAAACTTTGAAATTTTTGAAAGCTACAAAAGCTAAAAATATCCTAATTGCCTCAAGTCTAGCTACAGGGGTAAATGATTCATCGAAATCAACGCCTTCTTCCTGTTTGTAACTTTGAGCCACTAACCGGGCTTTGTTCCTCGTAACTAAACTGTCTTCATTGAGTTTATTTCTAAATACCCATCGTGTTCCTATAACCGGTCTGTTTTTCGGTCTAGGGACTAAGTACCAGACTTTATTTCTCTCAAACTCGTTTAATTCCTCTTGCATTGCTAGGATCCAATCGGGATATGACAATACTTCATCCACCTTTTTCGGCTCAATTTGTGATATGATAGCTGAGTTTTCATAGTGTTCCAAATTCTGCTGCCTAGTTCGGACGGGTGAGGATATGTTACCTATTACTAGTTCAAGAGGATGATTTTTATTCCTTCTGAGGTTTATCCGAGACGTGTCTACCAAGCTTTCGGTTGGCTGATCAAGGTTAGACTGATCGGTAGGTTGAACAGAGTCAGACCGACCGATTTCTTCAATCGAAACTGAAGAGTCAACTTTCTGCGGTAAAACAGCTTGAGCAGGCCGAGGTTCAGCAACAACTGCTTGGTCATTGACAAATTGTCTAAAAACCGGAACCTCATCTTCATCATCAGAATAGATATTGAAATTTTCCATTCTGTTGTGAAGGTCGAAGGGTAATGCAGTGTTTCGTTCAACCGATTCATCAAAAATAACGTGGGATGTTTCTTCAACTGTTAAAGTCCTAGTGTTGTATATTCTATATGCTTTACTTACAGCCGAATATCCCAACATTATTCCCTCATCGGATTTAGCATCAAAAGCGGTCAAATAATTTTTGCCGTTGTTGTGAACAAAACATTTACTACCAAAAATTTGAAAATACCGTATGTTTGGAATTCGATCATAGTATATCTCAAAAGGAGTTTTTGAAAAACGTTTAGTTACTAAAGACCGGTTTTGTGTGTAACATGCGGTATTGATAGCTTCAGCCCAAAACTTTTGAGCAATACCCGAATCAGCTATCATTGACCTTGCGACTTCCTTGAGAGTTCAGTTTCTTCTCTCAGCCAGGCCGTTTTGTTGAGGAGTTCTGGCACTAGACAACTCGTGTCTAATACCAGAATCATCAAGAAAAGTGGTTAATCTGCTATTTGTAAACTCAATTCCTCTATCACTTCTGATTTTGTTTACTCGAATAGATTTTTCATTTTGTATTCTCAAGATCAGTTTGATCAGGTTTGGAGTTACTTGATTTTTAGAGGCTAAAAATGTTACCCAAGTGAACTTAGAATAGTCATCAATAACTACCATAGTATAATGCATGCCTCCTAGGCTGGTTACTTTAACCGGACCGAACAGATCCATGTGCAGAAGTTCTAAGCACCGTTCAGATTAATAATTTCCTTTACTTTTGAAAGATGACTTTATCTGTTTACCTATTTGACATGCAGCGCATACTTAATCTTTTGAAAACTTAACATTTGGGAAGCCGTAAACTAGTTCTTTAGAGCATATGAAGTTGATTGTTTTGAAATTCAAGTGGTTTAACCGTTTTTGCCAAAGTCAGTTTGGATCATTTCCAGCTATCATGCATACAGATTTTTCAAAATCGGTTTTCCAATCAACTTTGTATATGTTTCCCATTCGGTTACCAGTCAATAAAATGTCATTTTGATGATTTTTAACTAAGCATGGATTCTTATGAAATTCAACTTTATATCCTACATCGCACATTTGACTTATGCTTAACAGTTTAAAATGCAGGTTTTCGACTAGTACTACATTGTTTATAGACATGTTACCATGGACAATCTTACCCTTGCCCACGGTTTTACCTTTCGAGTTGTCACTGAATGTTATGACAGCTCCGATTTCATATGTGATGTCTGCCAGTAGCTTATCGTTGCCGGTCATGTATCTTGAGCATCCGCTGTCTAGGTACCATTCCGAGTTCTTTAGCCGGTTGCTTCTCCTAACCTGTAAAATAAAATTATTTACACCTTTTTGGTACTCACATTTAGTTGGGTCCATGGTTGATTAGTCCCTTTGGTATCCAGACTTGAATAAGTCGGATCACTTTCCCGGTATCTGTTCTTATAATGTTTGGCTTAACTTCTTGATCCTTGCTCAGGAATGCCTTGTGTTGTGGTGATTAATGTCTTTTAGACCGAAATTTGCTTGTTTTATGTTGTTTATTTTCTTTCCGGTTGGCTTTCCTTCTCTCAGGATGAAGCTAGTTTTCTAATTCAGTCGGACTTACATATTTTAGTTCTTTTTTCGATTTTAGATCGCGTTCTTCCTCATTTTCGGTTGATGAACTCTTGACAAATCTTATGAATGGAAGATTGTCTTTTTTGAGTTTCATCCCGTTAGGTTGATTTGATTCGTTTGATTTGTTTTGTTCGTAACCAATACCAAATCTACACTTAGGATATCTTTTATAATTACACATCTGTTTTACGGCTTGACGAGATCTTTCCTACGCAGCCGTAACATACAGTGCTCGTTCATCGATTTCAGTTACCGGTTGAACTGTCTCCTCATTTTCTAAGGATAGTTCATCCGGTTCATACATTGCGGTTTTGCATGACTTATCAGCGATACCACTTGACTCTACGGTTTTGTGTTCTACCGAAGTCGGTATGTATGCATATATGTTTCTGAACTCAGCGACCATTTCGTTGAGTGCAGAAATCAAATCTTCCTTAGAGAACTCATCAGAGGAGAAATCAAATACCTCTTCGTCGTTTGCCATGAAACATGTTACTCTTTCCTCATCATTTTCGTTGTCAGAGTACGCCCATTCGCTTCCACCATCGGATGCAATGAGTGCTTTCTGTATTTCCTTTCCTTCGTCGGCTTGTTGGTTCTCGTTTCTCCGGTAGTCGTTTTGTTGGTTATCATTTCTCCGATAGTTGTTCCCTTGGTAGTTGTTACCCTGGTACCGGTTGCCTTGGTAATTGTTGCTTTGATAGTTGCCTTCCGGTTTTCTGTCGTCTTTCCTTGGTTTCCTACATTCTGACCTGAAATGTCCAAAACCATCACAGTTATAACATCTTTTATTTGATTTGTCTACATAATTATAGTTAAAGTTGTTGTTAGATTGTGGTTGGTTCTTCTTCATGAATCTCCCAAATTTCTGAGCTAGCATCGCCATCACATCTTCATTGATTTGATCAACGTTTTTGACTGGAGCCGGAACGGTTGATACTTGAACCGCTGGTTCCACCGATGTAACCAAAGCTCTGGTTGCGGTTGACGTGGATGCTTCATCTTCGATCCGAGACTTAATCTCGAACTCGTAGGCTTTTAGATTCTCAAACACGTCATGCAACTTCATCTGACCGAGGTTGCTTGATTCCCTCATCACCATAGTTTTGATATCCCATGTGCTCGGCAGTGATCTGAAGGATTTAATGATTACTTCTCGGTTGTCGTATTTCTTTCCGAGTGTCTGAAGCTCGTTGACCACGCTGGTGAACCGGTTGCTAAATTCTTTCATGTTTTCCCCCAGCTTCATCCTGATGTTTTCATATTTTTGTGTAGCCACCAAGATTTTGTTCTCCTTTGTTCTTTCGTTTCCTTCATGGATCTGAATGATCGTTTCTCAGGCTTCCTTTGCATTGTCACAAGTTGATATCTTGTTTAAGGTATTATCGTCTATAGCCTTATAGATGTGCCTCATGCAATGATTGTCCAGGTTACTTCGTCTTCGATCTTCAGTTGTCCATGCGTCTGACTCCTTGTTGATCTTGATTGGCCCTTCCTTCAGGACTCTGCTCATTTCATCATCTAGCGTGATCAGATGTAGATACGTCTATTTCTTCCAGCTGCTAAATGATTCACTGTTTAGCATTGGTGGCTTGTCGTTGTGGGTCATGCTTCCCATCTTTTTAGGTTGCTTGAGTGCTAAGAACCTCGCTCTGATACCACTTGTTAGGATCGGGGACGCCCTTGTAGGACCGGGGTGTTTCCGGTTTCTGGAAGGGTGGCCGCTTACAACGCGCAACAAACTTTGATGATAGTCCGGTTAAAGACTATAACCGTTCTCAGCACTTCGCAAAATGTCATAGACTCTTGAACCGGGTTCAAGGGCGGAAATGTTTGTTTCAGTCTGAAGCAACGTATGCGACTTGGTTGATGTTTATGAGGCGTCAGTTTTAGAAATATGAGTGGACCGGTTTTTGATTTAAGGAGTAAGATTGTTTTGGTTTGTGGTTAGGTTAAGTGAGTAAACCGAAAATAAAAAAATGACACGAGACTAGATATTTTATGGATGTTCGGAGCAAATCCTCCTACGTCACCCCTTCTTCTCAGGTTATGAGAAGGATCTCCACTATCTTTCAAGATTACAACGTTTACACTGCCGGTCGAGCCTAACTCGCTACTCGCTGGTTACACCAACTCACTCTTGATGTAATACAATAACAGAACACAAATACAGCTTGCGGTAAATGACACAACGGTTTTGGATCGCGCGTGAGATTTCTTTATCTCTCTAAGATGTTCGTAACTTGTCATTAATGAGGTCGCTTCGTCTTTCTTTTATAGTGAAGATCATTCCAACAGTCACTTTCTTCTCTCACCGTGGAATTGGTTAATTCAGAGTCACGCTGGTGCAGAGAGGTTGCTTGCACGTTTCACCTTCCTAACACTTGGCAAGCATGCAGACACTCCTCAGGTAAAGATGACGTAGCCGGTTTGCAGATTCGAACACGTGTCAGGCATGCACCTTCCGGCTGTCGAAGTCGGATCAGTAAATCATCATTGTTTTTATCGCATGCTTCTGATCGGATCTTATCTTCTTTTATTTCTCTGAGACACGTCTATTTCGTCATATTACGTCATCTCTGTAACTTTTAGTTTCCGGTTGACTTTGTCATAGTATGATCCGGCTGGGATGTAGACTTTTCTTTGCTAGCCGGTCTGTTGAGAATGTTGAAATCGGTTCCTCTTGATCTTTACTTGATCATTTGGAACTGGATTTCTTTGAAGTGTTTCTTCATCCGGTTTGTGAAGCTCCAGCGGTTTATACAATTCGATCTGTTCCTGTACATAGAAGTTAATAGTTGTTTAGTTTTCTTGCCGGTTCATAAAATTAACTTTACTTAATTTTTCTATCAAGGTGTTTTGATTCTAGCTCTCTCTCTCGATTCACACACAGTACAATCAGAAAGAAGCTTCACAGTTCAGTAAGCAAGATGATTGAGTAGTTTCTCTCTCTGCAAAATCAGATTGCTTGTTTGTTCGGCAGAATTCGTAAGGCTAGAAGTTGTGCTTGTTAAGGCAGATTGTCCGTTGTCCTTGAGATTTGTTAAATACTAAGCAGGAGCTAACGATCGAATCTTCAAGAATGATACGTGGCACTCTTCCATTGGAAAGCCTCCATTGTACACACCAGGTTCCGAGCACAAGGATCGTGGCCGTACATCACAGGTAGTGCGCCGAATATTCCATCAGTGATGTACCTGCAAAACAAGTAATGTGAGGAAAATTCTCTTACGTGACATTCCTTGATTGGATGCATATAGTTGTTGTACTAATCTTCACTAGAAAGTGGAGCAGGAGTAGGGTACAGCTATAGCACGTGGGTAGGAGAAATGCTAGATTCAAGCGTACTGCTTAAACTGAGCATTAGACGTATTTCAGTTAGACGGATTGTGAAAAT
>NW_025919040.1:0-151381 GCF_907164915.1 Impatiens glandulifera
GGGGAATATGTTGTTTAGTGGGTTTCTATTAATTTTTATTATTATGAGTTGAATATTTATTCAAGGATATGCATAATTTCTTCTACAATGACATCAGATCCCATAATTGTTTAATCAAATAAACAATAGGCCATCCTAGAATAATAATTAGTTACATGACTTGAGGATTCCTTTTCACATATATATATATATAGATCATCAGTGGCTCCATCAGGCTAGCTCCTCTAATCATGATGGCAATATCTCATAGCTCCAAAGGAGGGGGATGGATCACCATTCCTTTCATTGCAGCCGCTCTGGCCGGATTAACGTTAGCAGCTGGCGGGTGGATGAATAACATAATAGTGTATTTGATTACCGAGTTTAACGTGAAAAGCATAGATGCCGCACAGATCTTTAATGTCATCAATGGCTGCGCCACCATGTTTCCCATCGTCGGAGCAATCATCGCCGACTCCTTTCTCGGCTGCTTCGCTGTTATTTGGATCTCTTCTCTTGTCTCCTTACTAGTAAGTCATTCATTTTCTCTCTAAATATATGATCAATCAATGAATCTCTGTTTTCTTACGTTAAATTGCATGTCATTGACAGGGGATAATACTTCTAACTTTAACCGCAACTATTAACACCTTGAGACCTGTCCCATGTGAGCAAGATGTGTCGGGGATATGTGGAGGTCCATCAAATGCCCAATATACGATATTGTATATTGCTCTTACTTTGGCCACCATAGGAGTGGGAGGTACGCGGTTCACCTTGGCCACCATGGGGGCAGACCAGCTGAGCAAACCTAAGCACCAACAGAGCTTTTTCAACTGGTTTGTCTTCACCTTATACTCTGCCTCAATCGTTAGTGCAACCGTCATTGTTTATGTACAAGACGAAGTCAGTTGGGGGCTAGGATTCGGGCTTTGCCTCGCAACTAATATGGTCGGGTTGGTCTTCTTCTTGCTTGGTGCTAAGCTTTATCGTCAAGTTAAGCCAGGGGGAAGCCCGTTTGTGGTTATGGCTCGTGTTGTTGTGGCGGCGTTTAGAAATAGACGAGCATCCGTCTCTTCTGATACAGATGAGTACCACGGTCATGTTATTGCTACTCCGTCGAGTTCCTTCAAGTAAGCCTTTTAAAACATGAATATCTATTAATCATGATGTATTCATTCATTGAAATGGTTTGGTTGCAGATTCCTAAATAAGGCGGCGTTGAAAACAGGGAGATGTGAATGCGGATGGCTCAATCGCGAACCCGTGGAAGATCTGTACAGTCCGACAAGTTGAAGATCTGAAGATATTAATCAAGATATTTCCTTTATGGTCAACTGGCATATTCTTATGCACCCCATTAGCCATCCAATTCAGTTTAGCCACTATCCAAGCCCTAGCCATGGACCGTCACCTTGGCCAACATTTCAAGATCCCAGCAGGGTCCATGTTCGTCTTCGTTCTCATATCCGTCTGCATTACCATAATCCTACTCGATCGTCTCATTTATCCTCTAATCGAAATTCTCATCGGCCGTCCCACAACTCCCCTGGAGAGAGTTGGAGTTGGTCACTTTATAAACGTGTTTAGTATGGCGGTTTCAGCTTTGGTCGAGTCGAGGAGGCTCAAAGAGTCAGCTATAAAGCCCATGAGCACGCCGGTTTTGTGGTTGGCACCACAACTGGTTTTAGCCGGGATAGGAGAAGCATTCCATTTTCCTGGAAACTCAGGATTGTACTACCAGGAGTTTCCCGATTCTTTAAAGACTACATCCACGGGCGCGTTGGCGATGTTCATTGGGATCGCGTTTTACCTGAGCACCGCAATGGTGGGGGTTCTTCGGAAGACGACTGAGTGGCTACCCGATAACATAGACAAAGGTAGGCTCGATATTGTTTTCTGGTTGTTGTTCGTGATCGGCTTAGTTAATTTTGGGTATTACTTGGTTTGTGCCCACTTTTACAAATATAGAGTATTAGATGATGATACACCGGATGAGGTTATGATCAAGAATATTAATGGTGATCAAGATTCAGCCTAATGATGAATTGATAATCATCCAATCTTATTTATTCATGTAATCTTATAGCGACGCTTATATAATGTGCCATAAACTTATGATTGGTGATTATTTTAGCATCTTATTTTAATATTGTTAGCGATTTCGTTTGATTTAATTTTTTATTATTGATATTAAAATATATACTAAATTCCTAAATAAATAAACATGACTTAATTAAAAAATTTATACAAAATTATCAAGAATTATCAATTAGTATATAAACAAACCTCAATAATAATAATAAAATTATGAAGGTGTATTCATTCTAAATGAATTTTTTAATCATATCATTTGAGTACAAACTTATTCATAGTCTTACAAGTTACAACCACTATATATATAAAATATCAATTAAATTACAATACTATATATATATATATACTTATTTACTTTTGTAATCTTCTACTTTCATATACAGTGAAATCGAAGTTATAAGTTTATCCATATTATCTGGTAAGCTTGATTCACAATTCATGAATAAAGCTTTATAGCATGAGAAAAAAATAATAATTTAGAAAGCAAGCATGATTTCCAATACTTTTGATTTTTGTCCCTAGTGTGTTGAGAAAAAGATCTTTATTTAATTGATTGAACTAACTTATCTACCCTTAACAAACAAATTTTTCTTATCCATCTTTAATTTATGATTGAGCTTACATGATCACAAGCAATAAAACAAAAATACCTAGCAAGTTATACATGATATGAATATGGTAAGGTATTTTGAAAATTGTAGTAGTTTTGGTGGTTATTCAATCAACATGTGTAATTGATTGAGCTTACATGATCACAAGCAATAAAACAAAAATACCTAGCAAGTTATACATGATATGAATATGGTAAGGTATTTTGAAAATTGAAGTAGTTTTGGGGGTAGGTTGTATGTTTGAAGGCAAACTAGCTATCACAAAGAGTGAATTGTTAGATTCTTATTAGTAATTTAATTTAGGGCTTAATCTCGATATGAAACTTTGAGTTCTTTTGATTAAACTTCATCAAATAGCGAATTTTAATTTATCATGCACAAATGAGAATGTATTCCTTTAAAAAAGAGATAAACTCTAATGAAAAGGAATCACTAAAGCATTCTCATGCTTTTCATGGTTTAATAAAATTTACTTTTTTTTAAGATAATAATTAATAATAAAAGTATAATGTAAGGTTGTGAACAACAACCATCTTTTGATATATGCTGGACGTATCTAAATTCTAAATGTTTGGTGACCTTCTATTATTATAATATTTTCATTATGAATTTTTTTATTCAAAATGATGCAAAGAGAACCTTTTTGTGCAATGATCAAACAATTTGCTCATAATTAATTAAGATATAGACAGTAGGCCCTCTGAGAGTTACATTATTGATCATGTTCACTCTATATATATTTGTGCATATGAGAAAGATATAAGCTAGACATTAAAAGATCATCACCATGGGAAGCCCAACTGTTGGAGGTGGATGGATCACCATCCCTTTTTATAGCCACTATGGCCGGATTGACTTTAGCAGCCGGAGGATGGATCAATAACCTGATAGTTTACTTAATTACCGAGTTTAACGTGGCAAGCATCGATGCCACCCAGATCTTTAACGTCGTCAATGGCTGCTCCGCCATGTTTCCTATCCTCGGAGCAATCCTCGCTGACTCCTTTCTTGGCTGCTTCTCTGTTATTTGGATCTCTTCGTTTTTCTCATTACTAGTAAGTACTACCCTTAATTTCTATCTAATTATAATCAATCAACCAATCTCTGTTTTCCTTATGTTAACGCATGCATTGACAGGGGATAATACTTCTAACTTAACTGCCACGGTTAACAACTTGAGACCTGTTCCATGTGTGCATGATGAGTCGGCTTTGTGTGAAGGCCCGTCAAAGGTTCAATATGCAGTACTTTACGTTGCCATCACTTTGGCCACCATAGGATTGGGAGGAACGCGGTTCACCTTGGCCACCATGGGGGCAGACCAATTGGATAAACCTAAGCAACAACAGAGCTTCTTTAACTGGTTCATCTTCACCTTGTACACTTCCTCTATGGTGAGTGCCATTGCCATAGTATATGTACAAGACAATGTTAGTTGGGGGCTAGGATTTGGGCTCTGTGTAGCTGCTAATTTGGTGGGCTTGGCCTTGTTCTTGCTCGGAGGTAGACTTTATCGTCGAGTTAAGCCCCAGGGAAGTCCGTTCGCAGGTTTGGCTCGTGTTGTTGTGGCGGCTATTAGAAAGAGACGAACATCCGTCTCTTCTGATTCAGAACGATACTACAATTTCATGCACAAGCGCCCTCAAGAGGAATTAGGAGCCGACCCTACTCCATCAAGTTTCTTCAAGTAAAACAGTCGTTATTACCACTTTTTAGTGCATTAATTATAAAGATTAATTTTTTATTTGAAAATGTTGTAGATTTCTAAATAAGGCGGCTTTGAAAACAGATGGAGATGTGAACGCGGATGGTTCAATCGCGAACCATGGAAGCTGTGTACAGTCCAACAAGTTGAAGATCTAAAGGTATTAATCAAGCTTTTTCCTTTATGGTCCACTGGCATATTCCTAGCCACCCCATTAGCCATTCAATCGAGTTTAGCCGTCTTACAAGCCTTAGCCATGGACCGGCACCTTGGCCATCATTTCAAGATCCCAGCCGGATCCATGTTCGTGTTCGTTCTCACGTCCGTCTCCCTTACCATAATCCTACTCGACCGCCTCCTCTACCCATAAAAAAATCTCATAGGAAGGTCTACAACTCCCTGGAGAGAATTGGAGTTGGTCACTTTATAACGTGTTGAGCATGGCGGTTTCAGCGTTGGTGGAGTCGAGGCGGCTCAAAGAATCAGCCCTAAAGCCATGAGCATGCCGGTTCTGGCTGGCTCCACAGCTGGTTTAGCTGGGATTGGAGAAGCATTCCATTTTCCGGGGAACTCAGGATTGTATTATCAGGAGTTTCCCGATTCATTAAAGAGTACAGCCACTGCTGCTTTGGCCATGTTTATTGGGATCGCGTTTTACCTAAGCACCGCGATAGTGGGGGTTCTTCGGAGGTCCACCGATTGGCTACCCGATAACATAGACCAAGGTAGGATGGATATTGTTTTCTGGTTGTTGTTCGGGATTGGATTGCTTAATTTCGGGTATTACTTGGTTTGTGCCCACTTTTACAAATATAGAGTCTTAGATGATGATACACCGGGTGAGGTCATGATCAAGAACATTACTGGTGATCGTGATGATCAAGATTCAGCATGATCAATGATCATTGTCAGTCCCTTTATTCATGCAAATAATATGGTAAAATAATCGATGACTGTCGTAATTAAGGGAAATCTTGTATAATAAATATTTGAGTGTAATTTACAAAATATATATTGTGAATGAATTTTCTTTCTCTATATTTTATTATAGCTAGCTAGCTTAGCTTAGATTCCTCTTTCTTCAAGAATTAGAAGCAATCCTAGTTGTTGAAACTTTCCATCATGAAGCTTCTTTATTTTTATTTTTATTTTCATTATTTTGGTGGATGCAAGTTCTTATTATCCATGTATGCCAAAGTATTACATTTTTATATCTCCATGTGATAGGGCACATATAGAATTTCGTAACAGAGATCTCGGCTGCTCTACTTTAGGTTTGGTCCAGAAAGAGACATGGGAATTTTGAGCGTCATAGGATGATGAATCTATATAGATATTTAGAGTTGGATGAATCACTCTTGCCTTGACTCCTCATATGCATGAGATGTGATTCGGATTTGTAAAGAAGTTTACGAAGTTAAAGTCGATTTTCGGCTATCTTATTATATAGCTAGTCCTGAAAATCTGCGCTGTTTGTTTTGTTGTCGATGTTTTTTCTTCGATTTTTTCTTTGTGAATTGGTTAGTGCTTCCGGGGAGATTTTTGTTACGAAATCCTCTATGTACCCTTTATAGATAGGGTAAAAATGTAATATTAGAAAAAAAAATTACCCCCTCTTTATAGGAGGACACGTAAAGAACTTTATAACAAATATCCTAGCTACTCTAGAGAATTCAATAGAAATTTTTATTCATACCACTGGAAATTTTATTTATATGTTTAATTTATTTTGTAAATTAAGTTTTTTTGTTAGGAGAACTAATTAATATGGTCTTATAGTTATAAAACCTACTGTAATTAAACTATAAATTTAATTTGAGATTTAACATCTCAAGTTCAATTATTTTTTATGATAGGAGTGTACTTTTTATTATGACATTATATTTAAAAAATAGTGTTATTAATAGTGATAAATGTGTGAACTGACAACTTTAGTCATTTAATTAGATAAGAATTTTTGTCAGTACTTAATTTATCTTGATGGTTTAAATTCAAATTCTTTATACTGAGTTAATTTTCTTTTTGAAAATGATTCTTTCATCTAATTGAAAATGAATTATTTCAAATAACAAGAAAATGATGAGAAATGAACACTTAAAAATGATTTGATTTTTATTTTGGAAGGATAAAATTAGTATGAATAGAGTTTTTTACTTCTTTACTTCATATTTTTATATTTTTTAACAAAACTCAAACTAGTCAAAAGTAAAATTATATATATTGAAGTAGTTGGGTCACCTTAAATATGCAATATTCAAAAACAAAAAATAAAATAATGATGGAAAAATTTTCCACTCTAAGACTCACTTTCCTGTAAAACCAATCCAAACTATTTATACTGAATCTTAATTGAACAAACAAAATTGATATATCCATGTATATTAATCAAAATCGTCGATTCTGTTAGTCGGTTTAATATGGTCGATCGACCAACCAATTACTCAATAATTAAAATTTAAAAATATACATAATTTGATTAGAACTTATATATAACTAAATATTTTGTTTAATAATTAAGTTTTCATCCATAAAAACTAATATAGATAGTTGTTATTTATTTTCTAAAATAAATATACATTGATTTTATTTTTTTAAGCAAAAATTTAGATATAATTATGTATATTATTTAGCAATAAATTTTAGCGAACAAATATAACCAACAAACCGTTTTTTTAACAACCAAAATACTAAATTGATAGTTTGTGATTTTCTCAAACCGTTATCTACAATTTGGTTATGCATTTCATTGTATAAACTGAATCGATCCGAAATAGCATATTCCCTAATTGACCGAATCAAATCAAGCCCTTAGTAATCAAGATTTTTATAAATCACGAAATTGTTCCCTGTGATATATACTTTCTAGTTCAATTAAATATATGAGCTTTTTTTATAGAACAAAATATTAAAACATAAATAAAATAATAATTACATTTTGCCAAAAAAACAAAACTGTATCCCAATAAAAAAAATGATATATATTTTTCACTAAAGTACTTTTTATATCGAATGTTAAAATTTACTTTAGAGTTTTTTAATGTTAAGACACCAACAACAACGATATCTAAAAAAAGAAATGAGTTTTTTTTTTTTTTTGAGAACGCTGGGTTCCGACTAATCCCCGCGGGATAAGTACATAGCCCGCAAATATACTTCACCAATTAACCAGGCGCAGAACTTGTCGTCTGACAGGGCTCGAACCCTGGACCTCATGAAGGCCTGGGAGATATCCACATCTTGTCGCCACTAGGCTAGGAGAGGGGATTCCTTATCTGTCTTTCATTTAGTGGCTATCTAATAAAGCAAATCCCCTGCAACTAGATATAAGACCGATCCGACAATTTTGTTGATCGTAATCGGATTAAAATAATGGAATTCCAATTTACAGAAATTGAATACATTAAAATACTTCATTTATATTAATTTTTTTCAAAAATTTGTTGAAATGAAAATATATAATTATCAACCCATGTTATTTTCCTACATGCTGATGATGTGGTTATTGACTATGTAACTACTCTCCTTAAAAAAAACTCTCTCTTTCAATTTTATGATGAGGAGAGAATGAGTCAATCAAATCATTGGATCCTAGGAAAAATACAGAAAAAATTAATTCGAGTAGTATTTTCTGATTTGGTAGCTAGGTTGGTTGAATAGGAATGAAAGCAGAGATTGACTGTTTCTTATGTAATTTCTTTAAAATTTTAATAATGATCATATGAATTTAAATATATGATGTTTATTAAAATTTATAACATTAATCAAATTATCTTTGATTATAATTCAAATAATAATAATTAATAATAATCTTAAATAAAGTTAAATATCACAATATATGAATTATTGTCAAAAATATAATCATTACACTTAAAAAAAAGGCTAAAGTAAACTGATAGCATAGAAAAAAAGACTTGTGATTACAAAATCATATATTATTTTTTTTTTAAAAGAAAGATCAAATCAAGCAAAAAGTCACACTGTTGTTATAATTTGAATAATTAATAAAAATAATTGTGTCTCCATTTAATTTGATATTTGACATTTTTCATTTAGTCACCAATTATTCTACCTTTATTCCAGTTGCAAAATTCTCACATGTGAATGACATCAAGGGACTCTCAGTGTAGACGCATCAATTCATTTCTTAAAGATTATGAATTCGAGTTTTCAACTATACTCGACTCAACCCTACTCGTGGAGTGAATTATGCTCTCGAGGTTCTAGGTAGGCAACTTTGGTAAAAAAATTTCTACATCCTAGGTCTCTCAAATAGATTCCTTCATGGAACAACTAATTAAACTATACTGGACTTAATTAGAGAGCTTTAAAGTGAAGTAAATTATTACAACTATATATAGTTAGAAGAGAATAAATGGTTGGAAAAGGATTCAAAACCTTTAATTTGCTCTATATCTGACATTGGGTTTTACAGTTTGTTTGCCAATCATTTAAATCCATCTATTCTGACATTTATATAATTTCTTTCTTGAAAACGAATAGATTCTATTTGAAGGGTCTCCATTTCTAACATACTTTTTAGCCTAAGTCAAAATTATTATAATATTTTTTATAAAGAATATATTCCCTGCTCGTGCTCTAGCTATATTAAATTCTGATTTATTTATTTGACTGTGAGCTGGTGATATTCGTCTACTTATAAAGGTTGTAATTACTCTTAATACAAAAATGATTAAATACATTTTTTAGTATTAAGAACTAAATAGAGTTTTCAATTCATCTTTCTAATTGCATATGTATATTATAATAAATATATATATATATATAAGATTTTCAAAACGCGTCAAATAATTTACCATAGCTATCTAATTATAATCTTTCTCTTGATTTTTTTTTTAAATAAAGTAAAATAAAAAAAATCCACCGTAAATGATTTTAGCTATTAGAGGTTGTCTCGTTTCTTTTCTACCATTGAAATTAGAGTTAATGTTATATTTTGTTCATTTCAGCACCATGTTTATCAAATTGAATTTGTTTGTTTTAGATTTTATAATCCGAATAATAATATTTGAACCTATGGTGAGTCGGTTTGCAGCTCATACATGCTGATTGTTGTAGTGATGTTTGTAAAGTCTGCGTGCTTCCCTTTAAAAAGTAAATGAATGAATTGTTAGAATTTCAGTTGAATAATACTTTCCTATTGAAATCAATTGATCGGATTAATTTCACAAAGTCAACCAAATCATACTACAGCAATCAGCAAAGTATAAAAAACACCATATTTACGTGAAAACCCTTTCAACACGAAGGGTAAAAACCCACGGGGCAAAACCAAAGATTTCACTAATTAGTAAGAAACCGATACAATTGTTCTTACTCAACTTTAAACCTAAAGTTGAGGTATACATACAGAGAAACTAATTTCATTCAAACCCAAACAAATCTAGGTTGAGAAAACATGAATTCCCTTTACAAATAAGAGGGAAAAGAACCTGAAGGTAATCAAGACAAAGAAGTGATACTCTGTCTCCTTCTCTTCTTCTTCCTCTATATCTTCTTCTCTTCTTCTTCCTCTGTATTTTCTTCACTCTGTTTCTCTTGATCTCTTCATAGAACTCTCACTGAAATTGTGGTAGAGAGAGAAACAAAATTAGGGTTTATTTGGTTTTTTATATTGTCTAATTGGGCTGGACCCATAAGGGCCCAACAATCTCCCCCTCCAGCCCACGGAGAGAGGCACATTGACTTCAGTCATCACTTAGTATTCACGCCGACAAGCCGACAACAAAGCTCAAACTTGTCTTTGGAACTATCTTCGTAAACATGTCTGATGGATTCTTATCAGTGGGAATTTTCTTCAGCTTCATCTGCTGGTTTCTATTGCATCTCTTAACCAATGAAATCTCACATCAAATATGCTTAGTTCTGGAATGATATGTAGCATTCTTACTCAAATCTATAGCACTTTGGCTATCACAGAAAACAACTGCATCTTCTTGTTGCATACCAAGCTCCAGAGAAATCTAATCAACCACAATAGCTCTTTACCCAGCTTCAGTGGCTGCAATGTATTCTGCTTCTGTGATTGACAAGCCACACATTTCTGCAATTTGGATTGCCATGACCGGCTCCCCCTACAAAAGTAAAACACATAACCTGAAGTGGATTTTCTGTGATCCAGATCTCCAGCCATATCAGAATTAGTGTACCTTCTAGCACATGTTCACCATTTCCAAAACTCAACACAAATTGGAAGTGCCTCTTAGATATCTAAGATTCCATTTCACTGCTTCCCAATGTTGTTTTCCTGGATTAGAAAAGAATTTGCTTACCACACCGACTACATAAGCTATATCTGGCCTAATGCAACCATTGCATACATCAAACTCCCTACAGCTGAGGAGTATGGCACACTTGACATTTCATCATTTTCTTTTTCTGTTGATGGACACAACTTCTTGCTCAATTTCAAATGGCTAGGAAGTGGACAACTTACTTTCTTTGCTCCTTGCATGTTGAATCTTTCAAGCACATCTTTCAATGTACTTCTCTTGTGACAACCAAAGTCCTAGCCTTTCTGTCACGAGTAATCTTCATGCCCAATATCTGGCGTGCTGACCCATGTCTTTCATTCAAATGTCTTGGACATCTCTTCTTCACATAGCTATAAACAGAGCATCCTGTCCTGCAATCAACATATCATCAACATAAAGTAAAAGGATTATAAATTTTCCATTAGGAAATCTTTTGAAGAAACACATAGATCTGCCTGGTTTTCTGGTACCCATGACTCATCATAAAGGAGTCAAATTTCTTGTACCACTGTCTCGGGGCTTGTTTCAAACCATATAGACTCTTCTTTCAATTTGCAAACCATGTTCTCTTTTCTTTCACTTCAAATCTCTCTGGTTGCACCATATAGATCTCTTCTTCAAGGTTACCATGAAGGAATGCAGTTTTTTACATCAAGTTGTTCAAGTTCAGATCTAGGCCAGATACTAGACCTAACACTACACGAATGGAAGTCATCTTTACCACTGGTGAGAAATTTTCTCAAAGTCGATGCCCTGTTTTTGTCCAAAACCCTTTACAACCAGTCGGGCTTTGTACTTCATAAGTTCTCCATTTTCATCTCTCTTTAGCTTGAACACCCATTTATTTCTCAAGGCCTTTCTGCCCTTAGGAAGCTCTACAATATCATATGTGTCATTTTCTTGCAATGACTTCATCTCGTCTTCCACTGCATCCTGCCACTTAACTTTGTCTTTAGAGCTTGTGCCTCCTGAAAACTTTCTGGCTCTCCTTCTTCTGTCAACAAGATATCTTAAAGAAGGGTATCTTTTAGAAGGTTGTGCTCTCTTCTGATCTTCTTACTTGGGGCTCTTCTGGCTCCACTTGATGATGTTGCACCCCCTGCATAGAAGCATCATTAACAATATCATCATCATTACTACCATTCATGTCAGAGGTTTCTTCAACAACTTCTTCATCATGTTCATCTTCATTTGTTACTGTTGACTGTACATATGAAGGAACTGGTATGAGTTCTATGAACTCATCAACCCTCTTTAAATTCTCGTTGATTTCTGGACTTATCCCTATTTGACCTTCAAAGAACACAACATCTCTGCACCTGACAATTCTCTTCTTTTCTGAGTCCCATAACCTGTACCCAAATTCTTTATTTCCATATCCAAGGAAAATACATGGAGTTTCTTTATCATCCACTTGGATCTTTGTTCCTTTGGAATATGCACATATGCTTTGCATCCAAACACCCTTAGATATGAGTATGAAAACATTCTTCTTAGACCATATTGTTTCTGGTATATCGAATTTCAAAGGAATAGATGGCGACCTGTTTATGAGATAGCAGGCTGTGCGAACTACTTCTCCCCAAAACTGTTTTGGCAACTTTGCCATCTTCAGCATGCATCTCACCTTTTCTACAATGGTGCGATTCATTCTCTCAGCCACACCATTGTGCTGCGGAGTTCCAGGCACTGTCTTCTCATGTCGAATACCATATTTAGTACAGTATGCTTTAAATTCCTTGGAGGTATACTCTCCCCCCGTTATCAGAGCGAAGACATTTCAGCTTACTGTCTGTCTCTCTTTCTACCATGACATGGAACTCTTGAAAGTAATTGAATACTTGGTCTTTTTGTTCTCATAAAATAACCCACACCTTTCTAGACGCATCATCAATAAATGTTAAAAATATCGATTGGCCACCCCATGACTCCACTTCAAAAGGACCACAACACATCAGAATAAAGCAAGTCTAACACATTATGTTTTCTTTCTGATGTCTGACTAAAAGAGACTCGATGTTTCGTACCAAATGGGCAGTAGTTGCATAGACCCAGAACCTCATCCTTTGGTTGAGGGGATGTGCAGCTTCCTCACCAGAATTCGCAGGTCCTTTCTCACTCATGTGGCCAAGGCTTGATGTCACAGATTTAGAGAGCTTTCAGCTTGTACTTGCATTCAGATCATCTTGAGTACCTTCACATGTGTTCTGTACAATGAGTGTCAACGACTTCCCTTTTGCTACAATTATTGATCCTTTGCTGAGTTTCTATTTCACCACCACCAAGATAAGCTTGAATCCATCTTTGTCCATGCATCATCTGATATCAAATTTAGACGCAAATCAGGAATATGCCGCACATCTTTCAGTGTTAACCGATGCCCCTATTCTGTCTGCAAATAAATGTCACCAATACCCACAATGCTTGAGTGACTAGTATTACCCATCTTCATTGTACCAAGATCCTCCAGCCTTATACGTGGTGAAGAACTCTTTATTCGGTGTAGCATGATAACAAGCACATGTATCAACTATCCACTCAACTCCTTGGTGATCTTCTACATGTAAATATTGTTCCTTTTCACAAGAAAGAATAACTACATCCTCTGCAGTTACTGTGGCTGTGGATTTCTGTTTTCATCATCTTCTTCTGATTTTTGCCTTCATTCTGTAGTCTTTTCCAGGCTCTACAATTTTCTTCATGTGACCTTCTTTACCACAGTGATAACATTCCTTCCCTATATTTTGATCTGCCTCTTGACTTGTTATGGCCTCTTGATTGTTGTCGGTGTTCAGCTCTTCCCCTGTTCTCTATGACTAGGGCTTGTGCACTATTTGTATTAGTTGACTTCCTTCTTGTCTCCTCATTGAACAAGCTGCTAGTAACTATACTCATAGTAAGCACACCATTCGGAGCTGCATTACTAATTGTCACAACCAATGTCTCCCAACTGGTCAGGCAATGATCCCAATAGCATAAGGCTTGTAGCTCATATTCTAAGGTCATCTCCATCACTGATAATTGATTAATCAAGCTCTGAACTCGTTTAAATGCTCAGCAACACCTGTGCCTTCTCTGAATTTCAGATTTACCAACTTTCGGATCAGAAACGCTTTGTTACCCTGCCGTTTTCTGCTCATACAATGACTCTAGCTTCTTCCATAGCTCATGAGCACTTTTCTCACTTGCTACATGGTGATAAACACTATCATCAAGCCATTGTCTGATTGTGCCGACTGCTTTCCGGTTTAGTTTTATCCAATCAGCTTCAGCCATCTCTTTTGGCTTTGCACTATCTCCTTCAACTGGCTCATACAGATCCTTACAATAAAGGATGTCCTCCATTTTGGAATTCCAAATCTTCCAATTATTGTTTGTCAGCCTAATCATAGTGCTACTGCCTTCCATCTGAACCTGAGAAAAGCACTCTTCAATAGAAAGTAAACCTAACAGCTCTGATACCACTTGTTAGGAATTTCAAGTTGAATAATATTTTCCTATTGAAATCAATTGATCTGATTAATTTCACAAGTCAACCAAATCATACTAGAAGATCGGCAAAGTAATAAAGAACACTAGATTTACGTGGAAAACTCTCTCAACACGGAGGGTAAAAAAACCACGGGGCAAAACCAACAGATTTCACTAATTAGTAAGAAACCGATACAATTGTTCTTCTCAACTTTAAACCTAAAGTTGAGGTATACATACAGAGAAACTAATTTCATTCAAACCCAAACAAATCTAGGTTTGAGAAAACATGAAATTCCCTTTACAAATAAGAGGGAAAAGAACCTGAGGGTAATCAAGACAAAGAAGGTGATACTTTGTTCTCTTTCACTTCTTCTTCCTCTATATCTTCTTCTCTTCTTCTTCCTCTGTATTTTCTTCACTCTGTTTCTTTTGATATCTTCACAGAACTCTCACTGAAAATTGTGGTAGAGAGAGAAACAAAATTAGGGTTTATTTGATTTTTATATTGCCTAATTGGGTTGCACCCATAAGGCCCAACATGAATTTCCTAGATCTGAAGTTGTTTATCATTTGTTAAATAATGATTTATCTATATATATATATATATATATATATATATATATATGTTATATGTATGTTTTAAACTTGTAACTTAAAAAAACAAGTACAATCATTTAATCAACTAGACTAATAAGACTTTATATTTTCAATTCTACACTAAATTTGATGAACATGGGACATTTTAACAAAATAAGTTCAACTTTTTAACTAACTAACATATATATATATATAATGATGCTTAATTTTTAAAGTGTTCGGATTGCCGGGTCGGGAGCTGTAGTTTTAACATTACAAGTTCAACTTTTTAACTAACTAATATATATATATATATATATATATATAAGACTAAATGAATATTTTGGTTGGATTGTGGGTTGATCCGTCCATAAACTTCAAACGATTAAAAATAAAATTAAAAATATTATATGTAGGTTTCAAATTTGCAACCTAACAAAACAAGTATAATATTTTAACCAAGTGTGATTGACATGTGATTTGCCGAGCTATAATATGCCGAATCAATTGAAAATGGTTAAAAAATATTAATCAAATATTTGATTGACCAAAGTGTAAAGTCAAGATTCTAAATGTTAAATATGTGATGAGATATGTGAGAAGATAGTTATTTTACCGAAGTGAATAAAATGTGGAATATGAGTGTTAAACATAAATAATCATAACAAAAAAACATAAATATTCATAACCATTAAACAACCACAATGCTCATAACCAAAAATACCAAACATATTTAAAAGACAAATGTTCAAAAACTTCATAAATATCATTCAAAAGAAATGAAAGTTCATTAATGGGTCTTCCTTTCTTGTTTTCCATTCTCCTTTCAATCTTCTTTGCATCCATGGAACCCATCACATAATTTATCAAAATATTTTCCACCAACAAAACATATTTTATCTATAAAATCAATAAAAACAACAAAATAAATACCAAAACTTAAAAATGTCACGTATTCATAAAAATTAAAAGATCTACAAATGAAATACATTCGTGGTCATCTCATTAACAACCTGGATAGTTGTATTATTGATTGTGTGTATATCCTCTAGGTGAATATACATTCCATCAAAGGATAGGGGACTTTCGGTGGAATCTTTTGATGGGATAACTACTCGTAGCCTCCATTTGAGCTTGCATGCTTGTTATTTTTGAAATAGTTGACGCAAGCTCCGTCTTAACGGTTTGGAGCTAGTGGATTCAAACGAAATACTTGCTTCTATCTCTAGTGTCGTTTGAATCTCATTGTCGGAACTTAAGTCGTAGAAATGATTGGAGGAGCTTGTAGTCATTGATAGCAATCAATTGCGAGTAGAACGAATTGAAACCATGATGAAATGATGAAAAGAAAGAGTTTGATAGAAATAGAAATGATATGATAAGAAATGTTGAAGATATGGAAGATAGGAAAGATATGTTGAAATGATGAAATGATGAAGAGGCTGAAATGATGGCATGTGGGAGTGGAAAAGACATAGTTGGTTGATCGAATTAATGGTGAAACGAGAATCAATGAGATATAATTTAATAAGGCTCGCACTAATTTTGCATTGAATGTTTATTAATATTTAAAAAAAATATTTTACAAATTAGGGATGGCAATGGATACCCATATGCCCGATACCTGTAGGTATCCGATAGTCGGGTTTAGGTATTTTAAATTGGGTTTGGGGTCGGACATGGAGAGAGGAAGAAAGTACCCGGTCGGGTATGGGGATCGGAGTGTGCGAAATTCAAACCCGATACCTGACTATTTTAATATTAAAATTATTTTTTATTAAAGTTTAATGTGTGACTTTTTAAATACTTCATCATTACAAATGTATCATAAATACATTATTTAATTTGATCTTATCCGCACTTCCCTCCAAACATAGTCATAACATTACACTTCAACTTTAATTTTCTTATATTCCCCAAAAAATATTTCTCTACATTAATTTTCAACTTCAACTTTTATTTTAAGAGAAATGATAGAGAGTAGGAAAAAATTGACAGGAATATGTAGGGAAATGATGTGTCATTCTTCTATTGGATTGAAAATTTTAAAATTCTCTCCTATTAGATTTTCAATCCAATAGAAGGTTGACACGTCATTTCCCTATATATTCCTGTCAAATCTTTCTCGCTCTCTATCATTTCCCTTATTTTAACTAGCGAGGTATATGTACATTTGTACGGTTAAAAACAAAATAACAATTTTACTATCACCTACTTACCGACTCATTTTCGTCAATTTTTATCAACTCACTTCAGTCAACCAACAATTTTATTTTCACCCACTTACCAACTCGTTTTCGTTAGCCAGCATGTTCTATATTACTCAACCATCTCCTCTTTACCAAGCTTTATCAACTTATTTCCGATAAACAACAATATTATTCTCACCCACTTACCAAGAGTAAGATTCGAACACTCGATCTTTATTATGTAGAATGAATACTTAACAATTACACCACTTAAAATTTTTTATTCTTTTTATAAATTTATGTATGAATATATAATTGATATGACTAACAATCATATATATTATATATATAGAATGTTATATATATATATAATAAATTATATAAACGAAATTAAAATATTATTAGTCTAATTATTTAAAATGTTGAAGTTATATTATTAAAAATGTCATTCGTTCATCAATTTTGAAGTTGATTTTAAAATATAAAATAGTATTAGCCTAATTAGTTAAAATATTAAACTTATATTTTGAGGTTGCAAATTCAAAACTTGTACCTGTCACATTTTTTATTTGACTTTTCAAGTTTATACGTGGGCAGGTCAATCTGACCCAAGTATCCATTTACTCTCACATACATATCCAAATTAACCATTGAACTCTCGATCCAGCAATCCGAACACTT
Source organism: Impatiens glandulifera (assembly GCF_907164915.1). Lineage (NCBI taxonomy): Eukaryota > Viridiplantae > Streptophyta > Magnoliopsida > Ericales > Balsaminaceae > Impatiens > Impatiens glandulifera. The sequence goes on from NW_025919040.1 coordinate 17,585, forward strand.
TAAAAATTAAATATTATTAATTATTATTATTATATATATAACACAAAATAGTACCCTCTCTCATCATTCTTTCATATTTAATCTATAATTTTTTTCAATGTTCATTCTACTTTTTTTCCACTCTAGTTTATCTTCTTTATGATTTACAAAAAATTATGAGGTAGGTAAGTAATGTTTTATTTGTATTTTTAATATATTGATATTACTATTATTTAATAAAGTTGTGTTTCTTTTTCTTCAATTTTTATAATCTTATAAATATTTTAATTGGTAATGGGTCAGGGTACCCGAGGATCGGGTACCCGACGAATCGGGGATGTGGATAAAAGTAGAGATATCGTCAGGTTCGAGGTCGGGTAGTGAAATAAAAATCGGGTTCAAGGATGGGTACTTCACTACCCATCGGGTAGGGTATCATTGTCATCCCTACACATTATAATGCTAAAAGATTATCTATAATTATTAATGTGAAATATATTTCTAATACTAATAGATGTTTTCAAAATTATTAAATATTATTGTCATGGAATTTGCAATAATATAATATCATACAATTGCATAACTATTTGCGAATATATATATATATATATATATATATATATATATATATATATATATATATATATATATATATAATGTATAATGCAAAACATAATAATAGTATATTACAAATATGTCAAACGATATTTTCAAAAGTAATAAATATTAAGGTAATGTAGTTTGTAATAATATCATATCATTAAAGAAATAGTTGTAATATATAAGAATTAATGCATAACTTAATATTATTATATTATGAATATTTTGAAAAATATTTACAAAAGTATTATATAAAATTGTAATATAGTTTGTAGTAATACAGAATTGCAGTATTAGTTGTGAATATATTATTTATTTGTGTTAATTCAATATATATTATAAATTTTCTTATCAATATTATCTCAGTTACTTGAGAATTTAATTTATAATAATTACAGTTTTATTTTTTTAATATTATTTTTTATAATAATTAAAAAATATATATATTTTATTGTAAAACATTTTGCAAACATTGACGTTAATAATATCAACATGATTATGTGGTTTTCTTATTACTAGTTTAGTTGCAAGAATATATATTAATAGAAGTTTAGAATAAAATATTAGATTTTTCAGTTTTTAGTGATATATTTTACAATATATATTTTCAAAAATATATATTTCAATGTTTGTTTATCTAATTATTAAAAATAAGGTAAAACTTACTTTTATCAATTAGTTTTATACTGAATTTTCTCGCTATTTTTTTAAACTTACCTCAATTTTTTTTAAGCTTACCTCAACCTATTTTCTGGGTCCATCCATGTAATGTGACCACCACGCTGAGGTGACGCTGACGGTATCACTTACAGAGGATAATTATGATTTTTTTTTTACAAAATTCTATCTTTATTGCTTCATTTATAGAATTACTTGTTATTTATTTCAATATCAATTTATTTTTTACCATTAAATAATTTACAAGATTGAGTTTTAAATTACCTAATCAATTATATAGTACGTAGTATTTAGCAACATACCTTCCCTTTTAATCAACCCCTTCATTGTTAATACTCATTTACTTTATAAAAAAAAATGTGAGCTTACCAAAAATATTTTAATTCAATCCCTTAAAATTAAGGCTGTGTTCGGTATGGGCTTTTTAAAAAACTCATACAAGGCCTTGTTCTCTTTGGATTTTTTAAAAAACCCATCCGAAATCAGTTTTTCAATCAATCACTTCTCAACAATCACATCACTCATTTCATTAACCAAAATACTAAAATACCCTCTATTTTAAATTATTATTTTTTATTTTATTCATATATATCAATACCCTTTAAGTCTTTTTACCAAAAATAATCATCACCTCCTCAAAATCATCACCAATCATTACTTTTTTCCCTCTCTAGGTTTTTTCAAAAACCCCAATCCGAACAAGGCCCAAAATCAAATATCATTTCATTCATTTTTATCTATCACATCACTCATTTTTATCTATCACATCACTTAAATCTTTAACCAAAATACTAAAATACCATATATTTTAAATTATTATTTTATATTTTATTTATATATCAATACCCTTTAAGTCTTTTTACCAAAAATAATCATTACCTCCTCAAAATCATCACCAATCATTACTTTTTTCCCTCTCTAGGTTTTTCAAAAACCCCAATCCGAACAAGGCCCAAAATCAAATATCACTTCATTCATTTTTATCTATCACATCACTCATTTTTATCTATCACATCACTCAAATCTTTAACCAAAATACTAAAATACCCTATATTTTAAATTATTATTTTATATTTTATTTATATATCAATACCCTTTAAGTCTTTTTACCAAAAATAATCATCACCTCCTCAAAATCATCACCAATCATTATTTTTTTTCTCCCTCTAAATTTTTAAAATAACTCCAAAACAGCTTTAAAATTATGAATGATTTTCAATGAAATGAATGGTATTAGATCATTTGATCGACCCTCTTATCAAAATTATATATATATATATATATATATATATATATATATATATATATATATATATATATATATATATATTAAATTTCAAGGATTTGGAATAGAAATAATGAGCCTTTAGCTAGTTAAATTAATAGCTAGTTAAATTAATATGGAAAAAAATATAGAGAGGGAGAAAGCAAAAGTAGACATGAAGAAGGAATCCTGTGAAAACAACCTATCAATGCCGCCCTTTTTGTCCCATTAATTATTTTTGAATTATGTTTAATATTATCTGTGCATAATAATTAATGCTTTCTTATATATGCCAATATAATATAATATATATATATATATATATAAATAAGAGGATTATGTTAGTGGTTATATTATTTGTTTATTTAATTGGATAATCTTACTTAGTGCATTTTACCCTTTGAAAAAATTGCTAATTATTTAGGTTGAAAAAATTGCTAATTATTTAGGGAGAAAAAATGTTAATCTTAATTTATTTTCATTATATAAATAGGTTATGCATTCGGGAAATATTAACTATTGATATTCTGTTAATTTATATTGACGTGAACAAATTAATATGTTGGTATTCATCTCAAATATATGCCTCAAGTTATTTTATTTTTGCTCTAATTTTTTTTTAGGTCAAAGACAAAGGAAGAGGGAATTTAGCATATTATAAAAAGATCTGGCTTTTTTAGTTTGACTTGAAAATTGAGGAATCACTTTAACAACAAAAGGAAAAGTGAAGGACTATATATATAGGATGATTGTTGAGCATGCTCTTCTATCTTTATCTTATGTATTCAATTTTTTTATGTAGGGCTTGAAGATGAAGCATAAAGATCATCATCTCTTTTTTTTTATTGTAATAGTGTTATTGATATTTAGAGTCTCTTTAAAGAATGGTGGTGTTTATTAGGTTATGTCAGAAAATATTGGTGGTGTAGAGAAATGTGAATTGAAACGACTAGACTTGCGGGTCTCAAAAAATAGATTACATCTCTATTTGGTGAATAATTTGGTTACAAAGGAATAGTAATGTTTTTAACAACATCAATCGTCTTGCGAATCAAACACGCACAATTTTATTATAATGACAATAAGAGGTTCGATCTGAAAACCATTAATTCAGATTCGATTAGGGATCTCATTTTCCTCTCATAACAAAAATTATATATAATGATTTTTATTATTTTTATCTATTTGTTTCATTTCTCTCTTCCTTTGTGATGCTTTTGATGATATGATATAACCAATTTTAGAAGAAAACAAATGTTATTATTTTTCTCAATTTAGTGAACCACATAGACTCATAGTGACATTTTAATTAGAACTTTCAAACCCATTTTTTCTTACCTCCATTAATTTTATAAAGAGGCTATCTAACTATATCACAGTAACTCATAAATATTATTACTTCTATTTACAAGTTCTCAATAAAAATTGAATCAGAGATTTACAAATAAGGTAATATCTTGGGTGGGTGATCATATTCTTATTTGAGATGTTAAAGGTTTAAATATAGCCATTAATATTAAAAAGAAAAATCATCTTCTTAATATAGAAGTCAATAAAAATATTATATAAATAATTGTTTTCCATATATATATATAAATATATTCAATGATAATAGTACTGTCTATTAAATTTCGGGATATCACCAGCAATTTGGTAGGAACTTGTATTGATAAAATAAAATTAAGAACAATGATTTAATGCTGTATTAATTTATTATCCAGTTAATTATTTGAATGATTGCTATATGAAATGTTGAATATTTTTTTTAAAGGGGAAGTGCCTTCCTATTGATTATAATGATATGATTTGTTTAGGGTACGAAGTTAAAATCAATTATAATATTTATCATTGTTTCTATACATGTTTTGCATTATTGTTTGGTTGTGCATTTGTTTGTATTTGGATTGTTTAATATTTTAATATTTTAATGAACAATTCCCTTATGACTCAAATTGAATTTGTGTTGGAATTTTCTTTTTTTTTTTATTTTTAGTACAAGTTATTTTGAAATTTTGTGAAAAAAATTGTAAGGATTTGTTTTTCAAATTTGGAGAATCAGTCATTTTAGCAATTTGATTTAATCAATTGAGATTTTTTTTAAGGAATGAGACTAGCGATTACCCTACACCCATGACATCTACCTCAATTTAAGATGTTTTAAGTGAGAATCGAACCAGTGATATTTAGTCTTTAAGGAACCACTCTTGTTACGTGTTACTTGAGTTTTCTTAATGAGTCCTATTTTTTCAAATTAATCAATTAAGATTCTAGAGCATATTTGTTCATTTTATTAGCAATTATTTTTAAATGAATGAGAAAAACAATAACAAAAATAAAAATTTTACAGAAATTTTAAAAAAAATCAAAACCAAATATAAAAAGTAGCCATGTTAAAAGAGTACTATAAACTTTAATGTAGTTACATGTAGAATACTCAACTTAACTAAAATTTAATACAATTCAAGAAAAAAAATAGTTCATTTAAAATCTTTAAGGAGAAAATGAATTTTCAAACATTTAAACCATAAACCATCTCATTCAAGGTTTCGTGTGAGACTCAACAAAACTAAAAATGTTGCTTTCAAATAGAAAATAAATTTATTAAAAACTAAAATTCTGGCCTAATCTTATTAAATGTGGAAACTTATAAGAAAATTGTGAATTGCATATAAATGTTGTCTTGAGCAAAACAGAAATAATAATAATTTCTTATTCCACTAAAAGAAATATGGAGTACCCAACATAATGAGATAATGACATTTCAACCCCTCAAGTTGATGATCCAAATTTAATGCAAACTTCTTTTCAAAGGACCAATGCCAAGATGATACCTACTTTGTGTAATATTAATATATAAAATAAATTTAATATTGTGTGGTGGTTAATTATCTTATATTATCGATTATATGCAAACAATAGTATACATACTTAGAGCTCCTTTGATATATAGAGTACTTCATAATTTAATTTTTAACCATTATATAACTTAATTTATCAATTAAAGTACCAAAATATAACGTAATTTTACTTTGATTAATTATAAAAAAAACTTAAAAATTGATAAGAGCTTGTTCGGATTAGGGTTAAGGATTTGTTCTGATTCGGGTTTAATTTGGTTATAACATGTTATTTAAAAAGTAATTATTCAGATTGATAATTTAATAATTGGGAGAGAAAATTTGAGAGGGAATTACTTGGCATAATCTTTGCTGAAAAAATAACAAATTTATCTCTTCTCTATCTCTTCTCTCTCCTCAACTTTATCATTTTCCTAATAAATGTAGTGACACATCATTCCCTTTTTTAATTAAATATAAAATGTATAAATATATAATGATAAATTATAAAATAATAATTTAAAATAAATAATATTTTAGTTAATTAATTGAGTGATTTAATAATTAACTAGAGATAAACAAAATAATATTTAATTATTTTGAATGATTTAAATAACTAAGAATAAAGATTAATAAGTTTATACTAAAACAAGTCTTTATGGAAAATGAATAAAGAACTTTTAATTTGTTTCTAAATTCAAAATAATAATATAACATATGTCAATATATATCATTATGCTAATCATATTTCAAATTCAATTTAAATTATTCTCCAAGAAAATAATGAAATAAAAAATTATTCATATATGAGAAACAAATTCAGAAACAATGAATTTTTGAATGAATGCGATAGAAGCACATATATTTGTCTTGTTTGAGTACATCCATAAATTGAATTGTGACTATATACTGAATTTTAATTTATTGTTAAAATTCCATTTTTTTCATATAATATAAGTATTAATTTTTATTTTTTTTAAATCAGGATTTATTCTAAAAAAAATAACACAATTTTGTTTTAATTTAAATATTTTAATAAAAATAAAACTGAAATACCTACCAATATTAAATTCTATATGAGAATAAAATAAGAAATAATATATAAATATATTTAGAACGCTGAGTTCCGATTCTCCTATGGATTGCGATTAATCCCTGCGGGTTAAACACATAGTCTGCAAACACACTTTAATATTTAATTAGGCATAAAATTTGTCGACGGATCGAACCCATAATCTGTATTTCTTTCTCTTTTCACAATATTTTTTTTTTAATTTTTCTACTGATTACTTATTTTCAAATATTTTTTAACTTAAAAAATAATATTTAATGATGATTTTGAGGAAGTGAATATTTTTTTTTAATAAAAAAAAGTTAAAATAATATTAATTTATAATGATACAATAAAAAATAATAATTTAAAAAATAATAAATTTTAATTAATTAATTGATGGTTGAAAGTGAGAATGTAATTATGTTGAATTATATATGATTATTTAAATAACACAAATTGTACAAATTTTTATTTTCGAGTTGATTTTATGTCTTGTTCGGTTTAGCCGAATCAGATCATTACTTATTTTTAAAATTCAAATAATACTTTGAGTTTTGGGTACGTCGTCTGATGTCCATACCTTCCGATTATTTTTGTTATCTTTTTTCTCGAATTCGTGTTTGTTTTTTTCTTAATAAAAAAATATATAAAATTAACGGATTTGTAATTGTTTTCATTTGTTCAATAAAAAATTATTTAAAACTGATATTTAATTTGGAAGTTTTTTTTTATCGATATCTTATAATGATTATTACGAGATTTTCATTATGTTCTATAAAGATGATAATTATTATTTGATAAACAAAAAAATTCAGAAAGACAATTTTTACCGTCTCTTGATTAGTCCTTCATATTATTATACTTCATTAATTACTGTTATTGAACTAATATGAGTTTTTCTTTGGAACTACCATAAAAAATATACATATAATTATTATATATTTTTTATTTTAATTTTAATTAGGCAGACTTTTTAATCTTTAAATTCTCATTTAATTGGTTTGATTTTATAAATATTATTTTGTATTATTGGTAAATTAATTTTATGTATAAAATAATTAGAAATAACTTTATTAAGAAATAAAATGGTTGATTTTTTTTCTAAGAAATTGTAATGGTTGATGGAGGCACTGTGACCCTACAAATTAAATATCCATATCTGTTTTATTTGGCCAGCAGTAGAAGTTATGTATTAAATGTCATTAATTAACATATAATATAATTCTTTGTGAGAATAATTCTTTGCATGCATTATTTTTTGGACAGCACACAAGATCATTTGTAAGCTCGTTTTTTATAGAAATAAATAAAATCGTGCTTGTTTGGAATTTCTTTTATAGTCTTAGTCTGGCTTTAGAATATAAGCAAAAAAGAAACAATCTCTAAGAAAGATTACTGTCTTTTCTTTACTATCTCTTAACATAAAATTACTCTATGGTTTAGTCATGATGAACAAAAAAAAAAAAAAAAAAGAAGGAAAGTTATTGAATTTTCTGAAATCTAATTTAATTTATATTTTATTATGATTCTAGTTCATTTTAAAATCTTAGAAGTCAAATTTGAACTCGAAATTTTTGATTTTTAGACACTAAAACTCTTGAACTATTGATTTGTTTATGTAATTGTTTATATCTTTCACACTAATATATTTAGGTCTTCTTGTTTGATTTTTGATAAACTCTTAATAAAATTCAAATATATTATGTTAGATTTTGAAAAAAAAAATAGTATTTATAGAATAATGAGTTTATTTAATATGTTATCATTTTTATTTGGTCAAAAATAAAATAACATATAATTGGTAAAAACAAATATAATTCTTTTTGTGTGTAACATGATTTAAAAAATTATCAAAAAGTTATATATAATTTTTATCCAAAATTTATTTATTTATTTTAATCACATCTTTTATATTAAATAAAAATAAATTATATTATTTTTGTAATTCTAATCCATATTAGTTTTAAAACTGGACTCAATTTGTTTAGGCGGTAAAAAAATGAAGAGAATAATGTGTAAATTTTTATGGGATCTTCTAATTCATTATTTTATCATTTAGTTAGTTGAGATAAAATTAAATATTTTAAAGATTAAGAAGGTTTAGATATTCGAGATCTTATTTCTTTTAATAAGGTTCTTATATCAAAATAGTGTAGTAGATTTGCAATGAAGTCAAATAGTCTTTGAACATCGATAATTAAATGTAAGTATGGTAATTATTGGTCTAGTTGGTTCATCAAAATGTCTAACTATCCAGCGAGATGTAAGAGTCAGCAAGCGGGTAAAACCAATCTGTTTTATTCGATCCGTATTAAATCCAAACTAAATTTATCTAATCCAAACCATTTTATTAATTAATACAGATCAGATATGGATTGAATTAAATATGATTGAGACAATCCAAACTAAAGAATATTTATATATTTATAGATGTCAACTTGAAATTATTTAATAATTTTAAATTAATTGAATTATTCAAATTCAATCCGAATTAAGCTCAATCCGAATTTAATCCAAACCGAAATAGTTAATTTAATTTTGTAATTTGATTCAGATTAGTCCATTAAATGTTCACCTCTTGGATTAAAAAAATCTAATTACTTAATTTATTTTATTATTTAATATTTAATAAGTTTAATTATAAAAAAATAGTTTTAAATTTTAAATTTTATAATTAATTTTGTTTATTTATAATTTGATCTGAAAGAAAAAATTTTGTTGACTAAACGATGCAAAAATAAGTAAAAAATATATTATATTGAGGTGAAATGTAATTTAAAGAAAAATAAATTGAAAAATATATTTTTATTTAGATAGTTTGGATAATCCTAGTCCAATTTGAATTTAATCCGATCTGAACTCAATTCGATCCGGACTCAATCTAATTCGATCTCAATTCAATCCAAAATATCCAATTCAAAATATACAATCCGAATAAGTATTTCAGATTCAGATCGGATTGGATTTCAGATTAATCCACTTAATGCTCACCCCTAGAAGGATGTAGTATTTTGAGGGGAATTTATTTTATATGGAAAAGTTTTCGTGAACAGTCTAGATTCATTGTGGGGGATGGTTCTTCGATTAGATCTTGGAACGACATTTTGTGTATTGTCAAAAGTCTAGCTACGACGTATCATTAACTTGTTTCCATTACTATATATAGAAATGTCATAGTTAAGGACATGTTTGATCCTCAGTCTAGTGGTTTTTTGTTAGATAAAATTAGATCGGTTAAATAGAACTTAACAAAAACAAACTTCTTGTGCAGGAAACGGTCAAGTCACTCAACCGGTCAAGTTACTCAACCGGTCAAGTTACTCAACCGGTCAAATTACTCAACCGGCCAAGTCACTCATTCGGTCAAGCAAATCAAACCGAACAAGAACCTAACCGAACAAGAAGATAAGACTAGTCAAATCAGAAGGCCAAAATCCTAGAACATTTGGTCAATCAGAAGCTATGGAAAAACCGGAAGTCATCCGGTTAACATAAACAACCGTCTAGTACAAATAGATACTTAGAGTATCTATTGAGAATGATACCGAAGGGACAGACTTTAGTATTGCCACTTTCATACAAGTCTGAGGATAGTCTGCAGGCTGCAAAAGATCGTCCGGCAGGATCTTTCTACTTCAGGATAAATCAGAAACGCAATCTTCCAGGTACAAGCAACTGTTCAACCGACAGTTACCATATTGAGTAAAAGACAAACCTAGCCGGTTTGACCTACACACTAGAAGACTAGATCGCCAGGTCTGAATCACTGAACCTCTGCTCAACCAATCAAACTCAAGGAAATGAAATGTGACCGTTGGCACATTTCACCTATAAAAGAAAGAGCTGAAGAGGAGTAAAAAAAGTCCTTTTAGCAGTTACAAGCTTTTAAGAGATTTCAACAACCCAAGTTATCAGTTCTACCAACTACAAACTCTAAGATTTATTGCAAGTTCATTTCTCTACAAGGTTTAGAGCTTAAGTGTATTTGAACTATGATTACAATTTCGGTGAGAATTGTACGAGTGTTATCGAGCAGTAAATAAGTCTCGATCGGATTGTGTTCGTGTATTCCTTAATGAATATTCTTCTCGCGGTTTCGAGATAAAGGGGTGACGTAGGAGTTTCATCTCCGAACATCCATAAAAACCTGTCTTGCTCTTTACTTTCTGTCGGTTTCATATTTTGACCGATCTGCACTAACCTATTCATATTGTTCTAACCGACCCTGCCTAAACCGAATTACCGAGTCCCAAAAACCAATCCATTATACTTCAAACCGACCTTAACTACATCCGGTTATGTCCATCCTGTGTGTGTGCTGCTTCAACCTGAAACAAACCACTTCCGCACTTGAACTCGGTTCAAGGGTTTGTGACAGTTTGTGTAGTATTGAAACCCAGTGTTAATCTCTAACCGGATTAACCACCAACCTTTGAGTGAGACGCGATAACCGGCCAGACCCCGGTTCCCCAGCCGCGACCTAGATCCTAACAATTGGTATCAGAGCAGTTAGTTTCAATACTCAAGCAAGCATGTCGTTTGATAGGCCCCCAATGCTAGAAGGTGACGACTTTGCCAACTGGAAGGCACGCATGCACCTGCATTTAATCACTATGGATGACGAGATGCAGTTCATTCTGTCTGAAGGACCGATAATAATTCATAAAAATAGAAAGGATTGGACATCTGAAGACAGGAGAAGAAACAATCTGGACAACCATGCCAGAAACCGCATCTCCAACGGTTTGGACAGGAATACGTTTTGCAAGGTCCGAGATTACAAAACCGCAAAGGAAATATGGGAAACGGTGATTCAAATTCATGAGGGAAATGAAAGGACCAAGGAAAACAAGATAATGGTGGCTACCCAGAAGTTTGAAAACATCAAGATGAGACCGGGAGAAACAATGAGAGAATACAGTGACCGGTTCACAGGAGTAATAGACGAGCTAGCAACTCTTGGCAAGAAGTATGACAACAAGGAAGTCATCATAAAAGCGCTAAGATCTCTTCCAAGTGCATGGGACATAAAGACAATGGTGATGAGGGAATCAAATTGCCTAAGTAAGATGAAGCTACACGATGTATTCGAAGATCTTAAGGCATATGAGTTTGAAATGAGATCTATGACTGAAGAAGAAGTCTCAGCCTCAACCTCAACCAGAGCATTGGTCACATCCACAGAACCGGTTGCTCCTGCACCGATCAGAACCGCTGAACAGTTCACCGAGGATGCCATGGTAATGCTTGCACAGAAATTTGGCAGATTCATGAAGAGAAGCCAACCCACAAACAACAACTATAACTACAATGATAAATCTAATATTAGATGTTATAACCGCAATTGCTTGGGACATTTCAGGTGGGAATGTAGAAAACCGAGACGGGATGACCGGAAACCGGACGATCAGAATCACCGAAATAACTATCAACAAACCGGTGAAGGAAGTGAAGTTCAGAAAGCACTGATAGCCGATGACGGAGGAAGCTTATGGGCCCTGCACCGGCATCAAAAATTTTTCACAAAAACATGCTTCCGGATCTCACGGTTAACGAGAAATTCGAGAAGCTGATTGAAATGGAGGAGGAAGTAATCGGCCTCACGAAGGCTCAGACCGTTGTGACCGCCCTAGGACGAGGTAGGATGGTCGAACCGCATGCTCGGTTACTAGGGCTAACCGAACACATTCGACGCCTCCGAGAAAAACATATTCCAGGGACATCGGACTCTCAACTTGAGCTCTTCGTGTTAGACTTGCTAGCGGTCAGGGAACGAGAACTGACCGAGGAAATGGAACGGCTTGAAGCAGAGCCCGAGCACCGGGAGACGTCGAACTTTTCCAAATCTCCACTTGAGGATGATGGAGGTCCAAAACCGACCGAACATGAGCACTCCTCTACTCCACCGGAACATGAAATCAACGTGACCGAAATCAGGACGGGCACACCGCTCACAGAATAGCGAGTCTCTGTTCAAACCGGGGATTCGGTACCGATCATAACGGAAGATAGGGTCAAGAACCTTATTGAGGAATTTGTGAATACCGCGATCCGGCCGTGGCAGAAGAAGATCAAAGAAACCGCGGCTAAATCAGTCGAGATGATTGAGTCGACAAACAAGGAGCTCAAATCCGCGGTCGAACGAATCACGTTCGTTGAAGGGAATTACGGCAATACAGATCAGTTGTACGACGGTCATCTTGAATGAACCAAGGCATTGGAGGATATAACTCCGAAGCTGGTGACCGACCTCGCTTCCGTCAGCCAAAAGGTCGCTATGATGGAACAATCTCAAGAAACAACCGATCAAAGGTTGACGAAGGTTGATGAGGACTTGGCTCAATCCGGCGCCCAAGCCGGATCATCTCTTAAGAGGGTGATAACGCTTGAAGAAAAATATGCCAAGCTCGAAGTCGATCTCAAAGCGGTCACCGAACAGGTGGCGGAGTTAATAGAGGCTAAGTTGGCTGCCGATAAGGCACTTGAGGAGGCAAATGCTCTCACGGCCCAGAGGCTTCAAGATGCTCTAGACGAGCAGGTTCGGATTCAGAAGGAAACAGTAGTGGCAGATACGAATCTGGCCGGACATATGCAAAATATAGAGAACAGTGCACCGACCATAGCAGCTCGACAAGCCAAAGATGCTACTCGGCTAATGGTCCAACATGAAACATACAATGAGTTCGCCGAGGCTCACAAGAAGTCCAAAGCGGTTTCTTCCCATTCCGCTCCGGTTACACGAAAAAGAAAGGCTGCTTCGAAGAGGGTGGAAATCACAACACTTTTGGACAGAGTCGCTGATACGGTTGTTGAGCCTTCATTCAGCCCGGTTTTACAAGCCGATGAAGATTTCGAGGAAGAGCTCGATCCACAACTCAGAAGACAACGGGGTTTCGATGCGGTTCCAATTAGATCGTTCGCTCAACCGATCTCTCCTCTCACTGGCACTTCGGGCGGTCAAGGATCCTCATCCAGTCCGGTTCCAGTGGTCAAGGGCAAAGCGACTAATGAGCAGCTGGAAAAATTCTTGCCGCCAGATCGAAGAAATATGGGCTTTATTTATACTTAATATGTTTACTTCGATTTTATATATATAAAGTATCTTTACCTTAGTATATTTCATATCAAGTATTTTTGGAAACCGGCCTACTTTTGCATTCTTACAGAGTTTTGAATATTTTAAATAAAATAATCAAAAAGGAAGAAATTTTTAGATAAAATATAAAAGTTTTCCAAATTTTTCCGAAAAATTCTCCAAGTCAGTTTCCAAAAATCCGGCCAAATAAACCTTTAAAAACAACCGGCCTGTCCTTGCATTTTTACAGAGTTTTAAATATTTTAAATAAAATAATGAAAAAGGGAGAAATTGTTAGATAAAATTAGATCGGTTTAATAAAACTTAACAAAAACAAACTTCTTGTGCAGGAAACGGTCAAGTCACTCAACCGGTCAAATTACTCAACCGGCCAAGTCACTCATTCGGTCAAGCAAATCAAACCGAACAAGAACCTAACCGAACAAGAAGATAAGACCGGTCAAATCAGAAGGCCAAAATCATAGAACATTCGGTCAATCAGAAGCTATGGAAAAACCGGAAGTCATCCAGTTAACATAAACAACTGTCCAGTACAAATAGATACTTAGAGTATCTGTTGAGGATGATACCGAAGGGACAGACTTTAGTATTACCACTTTCATACAAGTCTGAGGACAGTCTGCAGGCTGCAGAAGATCGTCCGACAGGATCTTTCTACTTCAGGATAAATCAGAAACGCAATCTTCCAGGTACAGGCAACTGTCCAACCGACAATTACCATATTGAGTAAAAGACAAACCTAGCCGGTTTGACCTACACACTGGAAGACTAGACCGCCAGGTCTGAATCACTGAACCAATCAAGCTCAAGGAAATGAAATGTGACCGTTGGCACATTTCACCTATAAAAGAAGGAGCTGAAGAGGAGTAAAAAAAAGTCTTTTTAGCAGTTAGAAGCTTTTAAGAGATTTCAACAACCCAAGTTATCAGTTCTACCAACTACAAACTCTAAGATTTATTGCAAGTTCATTTCTCTACAAGGTTTAGAGCTTAAGTGTATTTGAAGTGTGATTACAATTTCAGTGAGAATTGTACGAGTGTTATCGAGCAGTAAATAAGTCTCGATCGGATTGTGTTCGTGTATTCCTTAGTGAATATCCTTCTCGCGGTTTCGAGAGGAAGGGGTGACGTAGGAGTTTCATCTCCGAACATCCATAAAAACCTGTCTTGCTCTTTACTTTCTGTCGATTTCATATTTTGACCAATCTGCACTAACCTATTCATATCGTTCTAACCGACCCTGCCTAAACCGAATTATCGAGTCCCAAAAACCGATCCATTATACTTCAAACCGACCTTATCTACATCTGGTTCTGTCCATCCTATGTGTGTGCTGCTTCAACTTGAAACAAACCACTTCCGCACTTGAACTCGATTCAAGGGTTTGTGACAGTTTGTGTAGTATTGAAACTCCGGTGTCAATATCTAACTGGATTAACCACCAACCTTTGAGTGAGACGCGATAACCGGCCAGACCCCAGTTCCCCAGCCGCGACCTGGATCCTAACAGTTTTGCTAGCCGAATTAAATATAAAATAAGATTAAACATTATAGAGACTTCGTCCTATAATAGAGTTGTATTTTTTGCAGTACGCAAGCAAGTGTCACCGTCAGATTATGCGTTGACAAGATATGAATAGTTTTCATGAGGGTAGGGATGAATCCAAGTATCCGAGTTGGAGAGGGCTTGAAAATTTTTTAGGGTGTCTTAAAAAAATAACGAGAAAATTATGGATAAAACGAGAGTGAAAAAATGTAAGTTTTGTTTTTTTTAAATTAAAAAAAAATAGTGTATTAAATTAAAAAATTTAATAATTAGGGGGTAATGTCAAATTAGTACCGTAAAATACCCGAAAGCTACATAGATCTACCCCTACAGGTAGGACATTGATACAAGTTGTTCTCTAAGAAGATTCTATATAATTTTTGTTGGGAAAAACTTTAGGAGTCAAAGATTTAATCTAAGATCTCATTCTTTGGATGAAACGTTATTCATGGTGGAACTCTAATGGATGATATGTGCATGAAATTTTTTTTTAGTATGGCTAGTCGTATGTGTCACAAAAATGTTGAATCAGAAACTCACTTACTTTTGCATTGTCTACTAGGATTTAAATCCCCCAAGTATGACATGTTTGAAACAATATGTAAAAACGAAGAAAAGAAGAACACAAGAAAACACAGATTTATAGTGGTTCACTCAAATGAGCTACATCCACTTCAGCCGCCACCAGATTTCACTATGAAGAAGAAGAAGGGATACAAAGTTTTTTCCTCACACTTTATCTATCTAGAATTCTGTTTTTTAATGTAAACTCTTAATAATAACATATTTATAGGGTAAACAATCAGGTAATAAAACCTAAATAAATCTAATTCAGGCCCAAGCCCAAACCAAATACAAACCCAATAAACTATAATTAACTATTGTAGAGTTTATTATAAGTGACTAAGTGTAGACTCCATAACTCAACAATCTCCCACTTAGAGACTAACTACATCATCTCTCAATCGATAGAGGCTTCCATCCGGTGTCTTAACGAAGAAGACCAACTGAAGTTACACACAACTTTAGTTTCTCGTTTGTCACAGTTTTCGTCAGCATATCAGATGGATTCTCACTCATGGAAATCTTCTCAAGAGCTAACACTCCATCTTCTAAAGTCAATCGGATGAAATGATAACGAACATGTATATACTTTGTTCTTCCATGATAAACTAGATTCTTTTCCAAATGAATGCCACACTGAATATCGCATCGCAACACACTTCCCTCGTAGTCTTGACCCAATTCTTGTAAAAAGGGTTACAACCACATCATCTCCTTAGCAACCTCTATTACATCAACATCTCTACCTCACAACTAGAGAGATCAACACTCTTCTACAATTTTGAAACCCAACTGATTGTAGTACCTCACTGAGTATAAATATATCATGTTATGCTTTTCCCATTATCAACATCACCACCATTGTCAGCATCAATATATCCTTCCAAACTCATATTAGACTTTCGAAAACACAAAGCGAGACTCATACTTCCTCTTAAGTATCGTTGTATCGTAGTTCTAATTGTCATTAATTTGACCACTATAGAGAAGATCTCATTTTAGTCAATACCTTCTTTCCGTTGAAATTCTTTCACAACCAACCTTACTTTGTACCTCAAGGTTTTATCATGTTCTTCTTTAATCCTGAAGATTCATTTGTTGTGAAGTTTTTTCTTTCCCTTTAGTAGCTCAGTGAGCTCTCAAGTCTGATTCGACGTTAAATAGTCCATCTCATCCTTCATTGCAGACTCCCACTTAACTGATTCATCAGATTGCATTGTTTCCTCGTAGCTTTCAGGTTCGCCTCTATCTGTCAACAAGATATAGTTCAGAGATGAGGACCATCTCTCGACTGGTTTACGATTTCTTGATGATCTTCTCAACTATATAACCAGTGTTTACTGATTTGCCTCTAGGGCCACATTCTCAACGATTTCATCTTCAACAACATATTGGTCTTCTTCGACAGTTGGCATATATTTAGTTGAGAAATCTCTCAAATCGACTGTACTAATCTCTTTCAGTTTGTATCGCCATTTGATATCTTCCCAACATAATCTTTGTAGAGAACCTATTCATTGAGGCGTTTGGGGAACAGTCTTCACCATATTAATCTCATGCTTCTAGCACGCTCGTTCAATGTTCGATTCATCCGTTTAGCTACTTCATTCTCTTGAGGCATTCGGGGAACAATATTCACCATATTAATCTCATTTACATCACAATATTCTCTAAAATATGAGTTGACGTACTCGCCTCCATTGTCGGATCTCAAGCATTTAACCTTTTAATTTGTTTCATTTTCAACCAAAGTCTTCCACTTTTTGAAAACCACAACTACATAAGACTTTTTCTTCATAAAATATACTCATACCTTTCTCCTCGAATCATCTATAAACGTTATGTAGTAGTATGATCTACTAATAGAAGAAATAGGTGCAGGTCCCCACACATCAGTGTGTACCAATTCTAGCATTTCTTTCTTGAGCTCCTTCCCAATTTTTAAGAAACTCACCCGTTTCTATCTTCCAATAATGCAGTTTTCTCATAACTGATGTTCAACAGACTTCAGTTATGGAATCTGACCATTCTTCAAAAGAATTTTCATCATTTTTTCGCTCATATGTCCCAACCTGCAATGCCAAAGCTCATTGTTCTTCGAGTCATCAACTACAACAACAATTGCTTCTCTACATGTTAAAGTTGTGTATAATATTTCAGTTTTGTGACCTCGAGCAACAACTATCGCTCCTTTAGTCACCTTCCACGTACCATTTCCACAACTAAAATTGTGACATTCTTCATCAAGTTGTGTAACAGAAATCAAATTGCGCATTAAACTTGGAATGTGTCTCACCTTATTAATCTTCCAAACATAACTATTTGCCATCTTCAATTTGATGTCCCCCATTCCAACAATATCTAGTGACTCACCATTTACGAGATAAACCTTCCCACAGTTTCCAACCACATAATTCTTCATTAATTCTTTGTGGGTAGTGGTGTGGAAAGACGTTCCCGAGTCCAAAACCCATGAATCTATCGGGCTATTAATAGACGGAAGCAACGCATCAGTGACAGTTTCTGTACCTACGTTGACTGCATCATTTTTATCATCATTGTTTCTCTTCAGTGCTTTACAGTTTCTCTTCAAGTGACCCTACTTACCACAATTCCAGCAATCAAATGTTCGTCCAAATTTGGACGGACTTCTCATATTCCTCGACATAGATCTACTCTTACCTCGGTTAAATTTTTTATTATTACATCTGCCTTGTTTTCAACATCCAGAGCAGAACCTTTGAACGTTTTACCAAAATCAATTTTACAAACTTCTTAAGCAAAAATATGATCTCTAACTTCAATAAATTTCAGTTTAACATTTCCAACTGAATTACTAATTACTTCTCTCATATGTTCCCAACTATTTGGTAGAGATGCTAACAAAATCAAGACACTAACTTCGTCCTTAAAATCAATCTCAACATATATTAGTTGATACACTATTGTATTGAATTCGTTCAAATAAGTAGTGACTGAAGTACCATCAACCATTCTAAAGTAAATAGTTTTTTCATTAGATGTACCTTGTTGTTAGTAGATAATTTCTCATACATACTAGAGAGAGCTTGCATCAGACCCATGATGGTCTTCTCTTTTGCTACGTTTAAGAAGCAATTTTGGCTAGCGTCAATCGAACAACTCCCAAAACATGTCTATCAAGGAATTTCCATTCAACTTCATCCATCTTTTCTAGTTTCTCACTCAAAGGAACATGAAGCTTTTTTCTATAGAGATAATCCTAAATCTGCACCCTCTAGAATGTATAATTAGTTCAATAAAATCTTCCAATCCTATGTCATATATTGTTCTCGTTTGCCATCATTTCCAATGCTCTGATCTAGTCTAGTAACTCTAATACTAGTTGTTAGGATTTGGATCCCCAAATCTGACCTTAAAATGATTTGTAAAAACGTAAGAAAAAAAGAACACAAGAAGACACAAATTTATAGTGGTTCACTCAAATAAGTTACGTCCACTTCAGCCGTCACCAGATTTCACTATAAAGAAGAAGAGGAAATATAAAGTTTTTGCCTCACACTTTATCTCTCTAGAATTATGTCTTTGTCTTTGAATGTAAACTCTTAATAATAACATATTTATAGGGTAAACATTCATGTAATAAAACTTAAATAAATCATGGTCAGGCTGAAACCCAAACCAAATATAAACCTAATAAACTCTAATTAACTATTATAGAGTTGATTATAAGTGTATGCTCCATAACTCAGCATTATCGAGTGTGACTAGTATTTGAAGTCTTTTGTGGAGTATTATTGAGATTCATTGGGTGATGCCCGAGTCTTTTGATAGTTGCTGAGAAGTTTGGATTGATGTGGCTGTTATGTCTGGCCTACATATTTGAGTTATCATACCAATTATTTTTTGATGGATTATCTAGTTGGAAAAAAATCGCCGAGCTTTAAATGCTCGTAGTCGTCAAATGCGTATCATTTATAATACTATTATTATGACTCTTTCTAAAATTAATTCAAAAAGTTAATAGAGTCTGTCAAAGACTTTTTTTTTGGAAAACGGCTTAGTGTCATTTATGTCGGGGAGTTAATCGTTCTTCTTGAAGATTTACGAGCTTAATAATTTATTGAGTATCATTTTCTCTTATTTTTTATTTTATTTAATTTTTTTATGTTATTATTTGTCGTTCTTGTAAAACGATTTTTATTTTGTTTTTAATATACATAAATCTTTTAAAAAAATATTTGTTTACACTATAAACAAATAAATATAAGATTAGTTTTATTTTAATTAAATCTATTAATGGAAAATGAGAAAGGACAAAGAAACTTACCTTGTTTTGTATTGAAGTGGTCAAAAATCATAAAAGAAAAAAAAAGATTATAGCATGATTTACAGATTTGGTCAATTTTTATTCATTTTTGAAATTACAATTTTTATATCAATTTAAAAAAAAAATTATTTTTACTTTTAATTGATAATCATAAAAAGTTATTATAACAAAATATTATTCTGAAAAATGGTTGAAATTGATTGATGATGAAATATTGGATTATTTAAGATTAATTAAAAAAACAGATGTTTGTTTGATTGTTGATAATGGGTTATATGTGGACAGGCTGGAAGAATCCAAACAGAACCCCCCACCACCATTATTATTATTTGATGATGCTATGAAGAGAAGAACGACATTAACACATTTCTTCTTCTAACAAGGGAAAGAAGAACATTTCGAAGCAAAAAGAAAAAGAAAAGCTTCAAAAGGCAGGCAAGGAAACAGTGATTGGTTTCTTCCTTTTTCTCTTCTCATTTCACTTTCTTGCAGTCTCTGCCAAGCATCTTCCTTTAATGCTCTTTAATCTGATCTCTCTCTCTTCTTCTTCTTCTTCTGAAATCTTCTACACTTAATAGAGCATCGGATTCGTATTCTTGATGATATTCTTCTGCCATTGTTGATCTGACGAGTGCTCAGTTGGGTTTCCTCTACTAAAGCTTCTGTTTTCTGGGTTTGTTTTGTTTTGTTTTGTTGATCAAGTGAGATTTTTCTCCTTTCTCGGGTTTCCTCTTTCTTCCGCTGCTTATATTTGTCTCAATTCTATAATCTGAAATTTACTTTCTTTCTTTTCTCAGTAATCTTTTCCCAACTGGGTTTGTGTTTCCATGGGACTTT
The DNA here is from genome assembly GCF_907164915.1 of Impatiens glandulifera. Taxonomy (NCBI): domain Eukaryota; kingdom Viridiplantae; phylum Streptophyta; class Magnoliopsida; order Ericales; family Balsaminaceae; genus Impatiens; species Impatiens glandulifera. Next base: position 38,348 of record NW_025919040.1, read on the forward strand.
GTAATGGGAAGCCAATTGAACCACCTGAAAACCTGTCAGAACACCCAGAAATTCTGGTCGGAACCGACCAAATTGGGAAAACCCCAAATTACTCATTCTACAGCCCGAGTCCTTTGCCAAATGGGTTCAAGAATTCACCAGCCAATTCCAGCGTTTCAACCCCTCTTCGTTTCTTTAAGCGCCCTTTTCCTCCTCCTTCCCCTGCAAAGCATATAAGGGCATTACTAGCCAGGAGGCATGGTTCAGTTAAACCTAACGAAGCCTCGATTCCTGAAGGAAGTGAATGTGATGTCGGATTGGACAAGAACTTTGGATTCTCAAAACAATTCATTAATCATTATGAACTTGGTGAAGAGATTGGGAGAGGCCATTTTGGTTACACTTGCACTGCTAAAGGAAAGAAAGGTAGCTTAAAGGGACATGAAGTTGCAGTCAAAGTCATCCCAAAATCAAAGATGACAACTACAATAGCTATTGAGGATGTTAGAAGAGAAGTGAAAATACTTAGTGCTTTAACTGGCCATAAAAACCTTGTGCAGTTCTATGATTCATATGAGGATGATGACAATGTTTATTTAGCAATGGAGTAAGTTCAATTAATCCTTTGTCTTTTCTTCTTCATGTTTTTTGTCTCACTTCTGTCTGATTTTTGTTTTTTTTTTTAAGGTTATGCAAAGGAGGGGAGTTATTAGACAGAATACTATCACGGTACTGTAGTCTGTATTATCCTTATAATCAAAGATGAGATCGATAGCTTACATAAATTACTGTCTTTTGTTTTGTTTTGTTTTTGTCTTTCAACAGAGGTGGAAAGTACTCTGAAGAAGATGCCAAGTCTGTTTTAATCCAGATTTTGAGTGTAGTTTCCTATTGTCATCTTCAAGGTGTTGTTCATCGTGATCTTAAACCCGAGGTATAATTGAATGACAGTCAATCATCTTGTTGTTTTCCTTCTTCTTCGGCTTATTAACTTTTTTTTTTATTTTGTTTCAGAACTTTCTGTTCACGACCAAAGATGATAATTCCCCGCTTAAAGCCATTGATTTTGGACTCTCTGATTATGTGAAACCAGGTGAAATTAAATTCTTCTATTATTTCCGAAAGAAAGTTAGCTAATGTTTGATTGTTTATACAGACGAAAGACTAAATGATATTGTGGGGAGTGCGTATTATGTTGCACCTGAAGTGCTTCATAGATCATACGGAACAGAAGGAGATATGTGGAGTATTGGAGTGATTGCTTACATTCTTCTATGTGGGAGCCGACCCTTTTGGGCCCGATCAGAATCAGGAATCTTTCGAGCTGTTCTTAAAGCTGATCCAAGTTTTGATGAAGCCCCTTGGCCTACATTGTCTCTTGAAGCGGTTGACTTTGTGAAAAGATTGTTAAACAAGGACTATCGAAAGAGACTAACAGCAGCACAAGCTCTATGTAAGTTTAGTTGGCCAACTTTTTACCAACATTTATTTAAAGATTCACATATTCTATTATTTTCGCGTTCTATTCAGGTCATCCATGGCTAGCAAATCGTCAAGAGGTGAAGATTCCATTGGATATGATTGTGTATAAGCTCGTTAAAGCCTACATTTGTTCATCTTCTCTAAGAAAAACAGCTTTAGGGGTATGTATGAGTTAATATTATGGTGGATATCAATTATCGACTACTTACATATTGATTATTGATTGACATTCATTTGCTAACAGGCACTTGCGAAGACATTAACGATACCTCAGTTGGCTTATTTACGAGAACAGTTCACTCTGTTAGGTCCAAACAAGAGTGGTTTTATTTCCATGCAAAACTTCAGAACGGTTAGCCAACCAGACAAGTCTCTTTTACCGTCATTTTTTCTAAGGTTTATGCTGATTACATTAAACTAACCAGGCTGGGATGAAGTATGCAACCGATGCCATGAAGGATTCACGGGTTTTAGATTATGCAGCATCGGTAATTAAGCATCCCTATTTGGATTGTGCATTATTAGGTTAATCAGTCATGTTTTTTTGAGTGATTTTAAATATTGCAGGTGAGTAATCTTCAGTATAGAAAGATTGATTTGGAGGAGTTTTGTGCGGCTGCTATAAGCGTTTATCAGCTCGAAGGATTGGAAACATGGGAGCAACATGCACAACATGCGTATGAGCTTTTCGAGAAGAATGGGAACAGATCAATTATGATAGAAGAACTTGCTTCTGTATGTATCATAAATGTGCACTATGTATGTATCATCATGAGGTGCAAACGTTGTTTACTTTTGTTTTGTTTTGTTTTGTTTTTTCTGCAGGAGCTTGGGCTTAGCCCTTCGGTTCCAATTCATGTAGTTCTCAAGGACTGGATACGACACTCAGATGGGAAGTTAAGTTTTTTGGGATTTGTTAGACTGCTCCATGGCCTTTCTGCACGGCCCTTCCAGAAGGTTTGAACAACTCAAATCCAACCGTTGTCATTGAAAGTTGAATGACACAAATATCTCCCTATCGGTTTAGGAAACCTAGCGACTCCCCCAAAAAATCCTGCTCCGAGAATAGTGTTGTTTCTCCTTTAGTCTTGTTCAATGTTTGATGTAACTGATAATTGATAATTTATTGTATTTATTATATAAAGATGGAAATGGAATGTTTATATGGAAATTAGGGTTTTTTGTTTTGTTTTGTTTGTCATGAAATTCCTTTGTATACCTAAAACTAGTAGTTATAGTTGGCTTTGAATGATTTCGATTCATCTTTGGGAGACTCGTAGATTTAATATGATAGAATACATATATCATATTTGAAACAACATATTTCTGTACAATATAAAAGTCCAAAAAAACCTTATGTTCATGAAAATTGAACTTTTTGTAAAGATTTTTAAGTCAATTGTTTTTAGCATAATCAGACATGGCTTCATATTAGATTATTATGAAAATTATATTTTTGTAGATCTTTGAAGGGGATTGTCATAGTAAGAAACTTATGTTTAAGAATCTAAACCAGGTTATATATAAATAAGAAACCATGAATGCATTTATGAGAATGGATTAAGATGCTTAAATTAGGTCACCTTCAATACATTTATGAGAATGAATTAAGATACTTAAATTATGGGAAGAAGGCCAATTTTATCATCGAACTAAAACGAAATATTCACGTATATCACCGAACTAATATTTTAACATACTAAATATTTTTGTTAACTAGTGATATAGATGAACATTTAGCTCAACTACAGTAATATGAACGAACAAAAATTAGTTCGATAATATACGTAAATATTTCGTTTTAGTTCGATAATAAAATTGACATTCTTCCCTTAAATTGTGTCGTACTTACGTCAAATTATTATGAAAATTCAGACATTTTGTAGATATTTTGAGGATGATTCTTTAAACCTAATTAGATATTGTCTGACATCACATTATCATGAAAATTGAATATATTGATCTTTTTCAAAGTGATTGTATTTGGCATAACTGGACATTATCTGACATTAGATTATTATGAAAATTGAACATTTTGTAGATCTTTCTTAAGGCTATTGTTTTTAATCTAATCAAACATAGCATGATATTAGATTATCATGAAAATTGAATATTTTGTAGATCTTTAAAAGTGGATGTTTTTAGGGTAAGTAGACCATATATATATATATGTGAGAGTAAGTTTAAATACACTTTATTTTTTTTGTGGGAAAGTTCTTTACAAAAAAAATCAAATGTAATCTCACTTACTAGATTTTAAACAAATGTAAGTCAATGGTCTTGTTTGAAAACGGGTAAATCACCCATTCATTATGCATCCAAACAATAAACCATTTCGAAAGCTTTATTGATGAGATTTAGCTGGGTTGTTTGAATTGACTTGAGCTCCAACTTTAGATCTTTTCTGTATACTTACTTTTGTTCATTTTTTTTCTATATCTATTTTTTTATTCCTTTTTCTAAAATATTCACATCTCTCCAAATCCATTATTAACTTACTAATTAATTACTTAATTTTATAAATATATAATTAAAATTAATAATAATTAGATAAATAATTAAAATAAAATATTTGTGTTGGAAAATATTTTAGGGTGAAAGATTCCACCTAAAATCTCGTTCTTTGGATTGAGCGTTATTCACGGTAAAATTCTTACGGATGATCATATGTGCATGAAAAAATGTTATATTATGATTAGTCGTATGTGTCACGAAGAGATTGAATCGACAACTCACTTATTTTTGTATTGTCGAAGAGTGTCTAATATTTGGAATCTTTTGTGGAGTACTACTAGAACTTATTGAGTGATGTCCGAGTCTTTGGATAGTTGCTGAAATTTTGATTGATATGACTGGTATGACAGACTTACATATTTGGGTTATCATCGAAACTATTTTTTGGTGAACTATCAGCTGGTTTGAGAGAAATCGTCGAACTTTCAATTGATCGTAGTCGTCCGATACGTATCATTAATAATGTTATTATTCATGGTCGGCCCAATGCAAATTTTAATTTTGTGTCCCCTAAAATTATAAATAATTTATTTTTTTTTAACTTTTTTTAGAATTATTAATTTTAAATTTTATAATTAACAAAATATATATCCTAATTAAATAAATAACAACAATATCTCATATATAAAACATTTCATTATAATATATATCAAAAAATATTAATAGAATAAGTTCAAAGTGAAAAAAGATACAAGAGAATAATTAACGACTATAAAAATAGTATTTGAATTTTTTGAGACAAATATTTTATGATATCATCGCTAATCCATTTAATATTTCTTGTAACATTGTACTTCGTAAGTAACTTTTTATCAACTTTAATTTAGAAAAACTTCTCATAGGTAGCCTTACCCTGGACCGGTTCTAACATTAAGTAAATTATTTAACTAGATCTAAACTTTGAAAAAAGAATAAAAAACTTTGTGATAGGGTCGGGTGATATGTTTTTCGTAATTTTAAAGCATGATTTGATAATATTGGTGATATATGGTCTTATGTCTCTATAATAAGAAATATATAATGATAGATATTTTAAAATGATGAAATATTAAAAAGATAAACATAAAAATAAGAAAAAATCAAATAAATAAGTGTGTCAATAACATCGTTACCTCAAAAATAATTTTTACTATCTTTGTAAATTTGAAGATTAATAAAAGAGATAAATTAAAATGATGACAACAATAATATGAATTTAGGGGTTAGAAAATTATTATGTTATAAACTTATAATAGAAATAAAAAAATGAGTACCACAGTAGTAGGGTTTAAGGTTAGAAAATTATGACTACATAATGATATTAGAAAAGTATGGCAATATTAGAATAGATAAGAGTGTGAGATATAATTAATATTTATATATAATATAAAATAATATATAAATAATTAATATATTATAATACCGAAAATAGATAAATATATATATATATATATTATATATATAATATATATAATATATATTTAATATGAAAAAGAAAGAAAAAAAATAATAATATATAATTAATAATACTATATTATAAAATTGGGGCATGAAGGGGAAATTTGACGAAATGTCCTAAAGATTCCCTTAATTACATATGTGGTCACCGTATAATTTTTAATGCGTTGGTGATCACTTTATTTTTTTTTTGACGAAAATACCTTTATCGCGAAACGCGACGGGCCTCTACATTTCGTGAAGGGAAATGTTCTTTATATAAATACTTAACTTTTTTTCATTTCGTTATTTTCATTCTCTCTCTTCTCTCTTTACTCCGCGCTCTCTCTCACGCGACGACGACATAACCCTAAACGAACACATCATACAGATCGACGACTAAAACATGTTCTAATCCATTATTGTTTATCATACGTATCGATTTATGTTTTTATTTTTATTATGTTCATCTTCAAACCCTAAACCATTAAGTTGTTCTTATTGTTCATCTTGTTCATATTTAGTTTTGTTCATATTTTGTTTATCTTGTTAATAATGGTTATTCATCTTGTCAATGATGATATTTGCAGATAATGCTCTGAATCGGTTTCGTTTTAGGGAAGATTCGTGTGATCTTGTGAAGTGACACGGTGGTCACGCGAAATGGCACGATCATCACATGAAGGCCCATTGCGTTACGCGAAGCGGCACAGTCGTCACGCGAAAGGCCATCCCTTATGGCGAAGGGCCATCCCTTGGGCGTTTTGTTTTACCTTCTGACTCAAATTTTGTTGAAAGTTTTAGTTGTTCGTATCTTTTGATGTTCTAAGATTGCCTAGAAAGGCAATTGTTTAAAGTGATTAATAATACACTTGTTTTTGTTGTATTTTTTTCACTGGTTTTAGTGTATGATTATCCAATTGTTGGATTATCTTAAATTTGATTCTTTGTGACAATTATTTTTTGAGCAATTTATAAGGCTTTGTTGTTTCAAACAACCTCAATTACGGTAAGTTATAGATTCTTATTCGAAAACGAGTTTATTTGAAATTAATCACAAATTGATTGAGATTTACACCTATAGATTGAGATGAAAATATAGTAGAGAAAAGATTGATAGAGTTGAAGATACAATGTTTGTTCATAATATTCAACATAACCCTAAACCTATCCAAATTAAAGCCCTTAAATACTAAGTAACCCTAGCAAAAGTCTCAACCATAGTTAGGAATTTAACTGATAAGGCAAGACAGACAAATAAGTCTGAATATGAGCAGATGACAGATTCTTTAATCAAACAAAACAAAGAAAATCATTTTCCATTCAGCTAAAAAACAATAGAAATCGAATTTAAATCGAATTTGGTGTTTTACACAAATCTAAGTACAACTCCGCCATAGCACGTACGCCTGCCGCGTGATGACGATCGTGCCGCTTCGCGTGACGACTGTGCCGTTTCACGTGACCACCGTGCCACTTCGCATAACGCGATGGGCCTTCGCGTAACGTGATGATCCTTCGCGTGACGACCGTGCCGCTTTGCGTGACCATTGTGTCGCTTCACGAGATTACACGAATTCCCTGAAACGGAACCGATTCAGAGTATCATCTACAAATATCATCATCGATAAGATGAACAGCCAATATGAAGAAGATGAACAAGATGATCAATAAGAACAATTTCATGGTTTAGGGTTTGAAGATGAACATAATGGAAATAAGAACATAAATCGATACGTATAATGAACAATAATTGATTAGAACGGGTTTTGGTCATCGATCTGTATGATGTGTTCGTTTAGGGCTCTGTCGTCGTCGCGAGAAAGAGAGCGCGGAGTAGAGAGAGAAGAGAGAGAGAGAAAGAAAATAACGACATGAAAAAAAAATTGAGTATTTATATAAAGAACATTTCCCTTCGTAAAACGTGAAGGCCCATCGTGTTTCACAATGAGAGTATTTTCGTCCAAAAATAATAAAGTGGTCATCAGCGCATTAAAAATTCTGTGGTGACCACGGATGCAATTAAAGGAATCTTTAGGGTTATTTCATCAAATTTCCCCATTAAGGTGGTGCCCTATCACTATGCAACTACATAAGTTGCCTTACGTAGTAGGGCTATGATGTTTTTTGAGATTCGTTTAGAAAAACAGCAAAGTCTGTCGGAAAATTAATCGTTTTTATCGAGAATTTACGAGCTCGATAACTTATTTAGTACCGTTTTTTATTATATTTTTATTTATAATATACATTAACATTTTTTAAAAAATAAAAAATTATATATTTAAATAAATACTTAACATATATTAAAATTGTAAGGCCCTAAAATTCTAATTACATTCACATATTTCATCGTGATTTCGATCATAAATGCGGAAGCGCTAGGGTGCCTTTTTGACATGACCATTGAAAATGGTGATATAAAAGTCGGTTGTACGGTCTCAGTCCCTCCTTCCACACACATCTCTTGCACCATGCTCAACTCTAAATCTTCTTTCACCGGTCATAAAACCTATGGTTGGATACACCTATACTACAAAAGCATAGTGAGTCTAATGACTCAGCAAGCAATTAAGTATTTAAAACATATTGGGATGCTTTGCTTTTAAAAGGAGACATATGCATAAAAATGTTCATCAATTAAATAAAGATAATCAGTTTATAAACATCGATGGCATGTTTAGAAAATATGATTTCATTGGGCATGTACAGTAACATCTTGAGCCGTATTTTGACCCTACACCTTTCAGAGCTAATCCTGAAGCCAAGGAATTCGTTTGAGCCGTATTTGGATAGGCACAATTAGGAGTCCGTCCCTAAAAGCCCTTGGCCTGTTTGGACCGTCTTTTAGTTTGGGCAGCAGTAACTAGAGCTCACGCAAGAAACTCTAGTCCCATAAATAATCAGCCAATATTTTGGATTCAGACTACCAGAGCTCATCCTGGTAGCCATCCTCCCATATCCGTCAATTCCTTTGAAACCATAACCCTTATATAAAATAATCATTCTTTAGAAATCATGGACATGCTTTGAAAACCTTATGCATCGTTTATATAAAATACATGAATAAATAGTATTGTGATGAATAAATAGTATTGTGTGGGTTTAGAAAACATTATAAAAAAAGGTACTTGCCTGATAAATCATTTATCTACAGAATTATCAATCGGACCACTCGATCTTGAGTTCCATCATCCACGGTCCTAGATCTCTGTCAGAACTGAAGATTATCAGTCTAGAAAAGCTGATTTTTAGGACGTTACAAAAATAACTCATGTTTTATTTTTATTTAATTTTATAAACGTAATATATAAAATTAAAATTAAATATACTAAATTAAATAATTATACATAACATAAATCTTTAAAATAAAATGCATAAAGATAAAATAAAATTGTATGAATAAATTGACTTACCAAAATAAAATATGTATTTTATTTTAAATCGTTTATATAATGTAATGTATTTTATTTTATAATATTTATTTAATTTAGAGTATATTTAAATATTTTTAATTAGTTGAAAATTGTATGTTTAATTTTAATTATATATATTATATTTATAAAAATAAGTAAAGATAAAAATAAATAAATATTATATATAAAGTTGTATAAATAAATTGAATTACAAAGATAAAATATGTATTTTATATTAGTTTATAATATTTATTTAAATTATTTAATTTAGAGTAAATTTAAAATTCTTAATCGGCTAATAAGAGATTATAGATTTAATTTTAATTATATATATTATATTTGTAAACTTAAATAATTATAATATATGTACGTTATTTTGATATAATTTATTTTAATATTTATTTAATTATATATAATTTTGTTTTAATATAATATTTAAATTTTATTTTGATTAAATATTATTAATTTTTATCATATATATTTTTATTTATAAAATTAAAGAATTTATAGAAAAAAATATGTAATTATTAAATTAATTAATAAGCTAATAACTGGGTTTAGAGAACTCAAAATATTTTAAGAAAATAAATATAAATATAGATATATTGAGAAAATAATAATGAAATGGTATTCCTCCCGCTTCTATAAGTACAAAATATTAATGATTTATTATTAAGGTCATGTTTGGATTGGATTGGTGTCTTTAAAAAAAAATTATAGTGAGAAAAAAAGAATGATGGTTGATAATTTTGAGAAGATAATGATTATTTTTGGTAAAAAAGACTTAAATAATATTGATATATATAAGTAAAATAATAAATAATAATTTAAAATAAAGAGTATTTTAGTATTTGAAATGAGTGATGTGATTGTAGAGAAGTGATGTGATTAAAAAAGTGATTTTGTTTAGGTTATTTTAAAAATTAAAAAAGAATAAAGTTTAAGATTGTTTGGTTTTGCATTTTAAAAAACTTGATTTATTAAAAAAATTATTGGTTGATAGTAATTTTGATTTTTTTATAAATAAAATTAAATATTATTAATAAATAATGATAAAATATTTTTTTAAAATAAAAAAGGAATATTTTAGTTAATAAGTTTAGTAATGTAATTGATTATATTATTATTTTTTTGATCAAATTATTTTCACTAAAATATTTTAATATTAAATATCTTTAAAAAAATAAAAAATAAAAAATCTTTATTGAGTAATATTAAATTATAATTAATTGGTTGCGTTACAATTGAACAAATAAAATTATATATATTTAAAATTAAAAAATAAATAATAAAATTATATATATTTAAAATTAAAAAATAAATAATAAATTTTAGGATTAGTTCGAATTGAGTTTTAGTTATAACATGATTAAAAAGTGAATTCATTTGAAATCAAATGTAATCTCACTTGCTAGATATTTAAAAAGTGTAAGTCAATGTGTATAGAAGATAAAAGAAAAAAACAATATTTCGAACTGGGCCTGAGGCCCAAAGAAAAGATAATTTCAGATGGTTGAACCGTTAAAGTTTGAACCGGTGACAGATCTAACCGGAAATATGTCGGACTGAAGAGAGCTCAATCCCTAGAGAGACAACCGTATACGGATCAAGGTTTTACGATTTCATCAACTCGCAACCCTAATTCCTTTCTCATCCAAATTTGAATAGGAATCATGGACTCTCTGGCTACTGGTGGTGATACGAAGGCTGGGTTTCGTAAGCCTTCAAATGATGCAACCAACCGAAAGTATAGGCGCCGCTCTCCATCTACCGGCTCCTCTTCCTCAGATGGTATTAGTTACCTTTCTCTCTATTCAATTCGAATAATTCTATATCATTTCGCATTTGGGTTTTGTTTATGCTGGCTCCCCTGTTGAAACTTTACTGGAAAATCTTTGGTTTAGGCATTTTTGTCTGTTTTCCTGTGAAATTATAGACCTTTTGATCGAATATTTTGGATTTAGGGAGCCCGAGACATGATCGTAGCTCTAGCCCAATGATTTCCAAGGAAGATTTGTCAAAAGATTCTGACTCTCGTAGGAGGAAAGCTGATGGGAGAGATATGGACAGGACTCACGTTGGACGAAACAGTGATTCATATAAATCTTCAAGGAGTTCTCGTGGTGATTATCGCAGGCATGATGACCATGATAGACACAAGTCTTATTCTGATCGGACAAGGCAAGAAAATGATCAGTATAGATCTAGAGACCATTTGGGTAATAAGGATAGAAACTACTCTGGACATAGAAGCAGCAGAGATAATAGAGAGAAGGAAACTTTGTCTACTGAACACAACAAGTACAAGGATTCCGCCTCTCATAGAACTGGATCTGATAATCGCGATGCAAGGAAGGACTACTTGAGGAATTCGGGTGATCGGAAAAACAATCATTCGCATCTTCATGAAGAATCAAGGGGACATAGAAGTGAAACAAGCTCACAGAAGAACACTGATGGCCATCAATCAAAAGAAGTTTCCAAAGTTGTCTATGAAGAAATGAATGATGAGAAGAATAACAAAGAGGAAAAGAAGAAGGATAGTGAGAATTTGGGAATGGGTAGGACCAAAGACCAAGGAGAACATTTAGTAAACTCGGAATCTCCTTCCAAAAAAGCTAAGTTCCTCGGTTTTGAGAAAGGTACAACTGCAACAGAAGAACAAACAAGATTGAATTGCATTTTTATTTCCCTTGTTTTTGTTTCTTAAACACTTACCTTACTACCTTTGTAGCTGGTGGAGGGCAGTCCTCGAGTTTGAAGCAAAGCGGGGAGGTTGTTGTTAGTAAGATGACCACACAGCCAGCTCTAACTTCTGATGATATAGACGCAGCAAAGGTTGCTGCAATGAAAGTAGCAGAGTCAGGTATGCTGTAAACAAAGACCCAATTTCACAATCTTAATGCTTTATTAAATTTGGTTCATCATGACTTTTGTTGTTTTATAAATCAAAATATAAAACAGTTAACAGGAACCTTATCGGCACTGGCTTCATGACTGCTGATCAGAAGAAAAAGCTACTATGGGGGAATAAAAAGAATACTGTTTCAGAAGAGGTATGACAATTAGAGATGAAGTGATATTCTCAAACTAAGATTAGTAGTGTGTTTTTTGTTCAATCCTGTGAATATTTTGCAGCAGCCTGGTAATAATAGATGGGATTCATCTCTGTTTAATGACCGTGAGCGAGAAGAGAAATTTAAAAAGCTCATGGTAAACTCCTCCATCCCTCTGAAAGAAATGGGTTTTAATTTTTAGTGAAAAGAATTTATTTAATTTTCACAAGAGTAGTTAATTCTGATGGACTAACACAGTTTTTAGAGTCTGAGGTTGGCTTGGTGCATATGGCCCATTATTGTAGGGTGTAAAGGGAGAGCAGAAGAAGACAGATCAGGGTCATCAAGATCAAGCTGCCGACAAGCAGAGGGAGGAACAACTGCAGCTGGACTTGGAGAAGCAGTACACTGCTGGACTTCGACGCAGAGATGGACGCACAGTTGGCCTTGGCCTCTGAGGATCAAGATCATCTTTGGGGTTTTGTTTTATAAAACTTATGCTAATGTAGTTATTGTCATTGAAATGCTGTTTTTACCTTTTATAGAACTTTTGTGTCATTGGACACATAATGCTTGGAAATGTACTACCCTACTCAACATTATTATAGATAGTGGTTTCATTTTAAAACACACTTTTGTTATAGAGAGTTATTCTCAAAGAAGCCTGTTGACTTGGTAAATTAATCTCTACACTCTACAGGGCAAATCTCTCTTCTAAATGAATCTTTTTACACTTATCGATTGAAAACTCGATCTCTTCTCCCATTAGAAGATTACAAAATTGTTGTAGGAAGATCATCTTCCCTCCATTATCTACCAATGTTGTACTTTGACTAAAAGCATCATCTTCTCTGTTGTCAATTTTTTTTACTTTCTTGTAATCATTTCTCACTATTGCAACTAAGAATGACAATTTCAATCTGTTTATCTAGAGATGATCTGAATCAAAATCAAACTGTTTTGGGTGATTTTTCCTAATTTGTCAGTGGTTGAGTAAAGTCAAATAATTTTATTTCACATTCATGTTTATAAAATATCCACAATAAATATAAAATTTGTATTTTATTTGTTTTCATAACATAAATATATATATTTGCTAGCTAAGACAAATGGTTTTATTCACACTTTTGTATAATAATGATTTAACTGAAAATCGTCAATTATTTTTGGAAACCAATACAAAAATGTGGTTGTTCAGGAACCTTAAACGCGAGAACAATTTTATCGCCAATGGCAGCCAAAATTCCAGTTAAGGCCTAAACACTTCCACCCTTTTTACAGCACTCAAGTAAGATCACATCAAAATATAAATAGAATGCCTTGTCACATTATCAATACAAAAAATATACAACAAACATCAAACCAAGAACACCACCCATCAGATAACCATAAATAGCTTTAAAAAGTTGAAGAAGAAGAAGAGAGGGGTAAAGGATATATATAAATCCCTACATACTTTATATATGCTTTCACATATGAGCTTTCACTGTATATTCTTCTCTTTGCTGCATATTTCATATGTTCCTGAAGAAAACAAACAAACTAACTATATATCAGCAGCCAATTCATATTAAGAAAGAGAATATATTGGTGATTCCTTTAACATCTTCTTCACCTTCTTACAAAAGGCGACTGAGTGCCAAATTGTTGGCCCCGAATTGCCCCAGTTCGCCGTGTCCTTGGATCTTGCTCCTCTTTACGCATTGCAGTTATCTCCTTTTCCATTGCAGCCAAATCCCTCCTAGTCTTTCTCCCCTCCACTTCCATAGCTTTATTTAGTGTCTCAACCTTCTTAGCCAGCATCTGCACATAACTAAAATTTTAGATGCATAATTTGGAACAAAAAGTTATATATATATAGATAGAGCAAGACCTCGATAGCATCATCTTTGTCCTTAAGGCTCTGATCTTTCTCATGACAAGCTTTCCGCAACATCACAACCTCTTTCTGCAACATATCGTATAAAATTCCAGAAACGCTATCTACTTCTTCAGCTTCCGTTCTTCCCATCCCATTATTTTCACTGCTCTCGCACTCATCTTTCCCCTTCATTGCTTTAGCAGCTGCGTAGGCAGAATTTGATCTTTTCAATAAGTAACTGTTGGTTATCGGTCTGGACAAGGTTTCAACTCCACCAATGGACTGGCGACGAGCTCGGCCATTGCTTACGCTTCTTCGTTCAATGGTGGGGGGGCCACGGGAAACACCATTAAATGGTGTTTTAAGCTTTTCTTCCAAAACTTTAAAGCGGAGCAAGTATTTTTCCTGGGAATTCGTCAAATTGAAGCATGATTAAGACAAATGGCATTTTGTTTGCAATTAAAGATAGGACTATATGCTAATACTTACTTTTAATTGCGCTTCAGCCTTTGCTGTGCGATCAGCTACTGCTAGTTTATCACGAAGTTGTTGCATTTCTCCCTACAGATTACAGCATGCCTACTTTTTAGCCCCAACAGCCCCACAAGACCTAATTTTACACTGAAAATAAGAATCAAATTACAAACTTATTAATCTTACTATGGTTACAAGACAAACCTGAAAGAATCTTCTTTCTTCCAGCCATTGCCTCACAGGCATCACTTTATCGTTCCCATCTTTCCATTCGTTTGCAACTACAGTTGCAACCCGATTCGCGTTTACTTTTGCCCGAGCAAGCTCTCTGTCCATTATTCTTTTCTCCTCCTAAACAAACAACGAGAAAGCACAAGAATTTCAAAGCACTAATAATCAAAAAAATAAAAAATAAAAGTATAAAATAATATATCTACATTCATTTCTTGAAATTTTCTCTGGTAGTCGCGCACAGCATTAGCAGCAGCCCCACCAGCTAAAACTGCCTCCTCGAGCTCACGAACAGTTTGAGTAAGCTTTTCAACTTCCGCGACTTTCTGGCGATGCATTTTGTCTAATATTCTGTTTTCCTCCTGAGTATATATATTATAAAAACATGTCTAGATAATGCTAAGATTCATACAAAGGAGAAACTAATGTAAGAGAAACAAAAAACCTGGCATATTTCGATTTGTTTCATGAGGTCTTGGTTTTTATTCTGCAGATCATCAACCAAAGCTGCTTTTGTCAATGCCATCTGAACAGTTCTCTCAGCTTCAAGTAGAGCAGCCTCCTTAGATTTGGTGAGACGATCCAATGCTCTGTTGTCATCCTGCAACTTCGCTACCTATGAAACCCCCACAAAAATGCTGTTACACATCAGAAACATGAACAAATTTAATTAGAAAAAAAGGGATAAAGACAATGAAGGCGATTACTTACCTCCAAGCGTGTCAGCTTCAGCTCTGCCTCAAGTGGAGTGATAATGGCTTCAATTGGGGGCATTTCATCATCTTTCTGAGCAGCATGAACTCTTCTTAGTGTTGCCTCTGCTGCAAATTGAGCAGCTAGAGCAGCCTTCTTCTCGTCGTTTATCTTCTTAATCTCTAGATTCTAAACATATTTAATAGACATCACTTTCAGATGAAATAAAGCAGAGATGTATAGGCCATTTATTGTATATAGAAATACCATACTTTGCTTTCTAAGAGGAGTCCAGTTGCCTTCAGTTTCTCATCCACTTTCTTTAGCTCATCTGTTAACTACATGTTCATTAAAGATAGTTAATAATCAACATACTTCTTGATCTCTGGATTCTCTTCAACTTGATAACTTAAACAACAACATACTTCTTCAACTGCTTTCTCTTTCAATCGTTCATAGTACTTGAGTGACTTGATTTCAGCATGAGCATCTCCCAATTCCCTATCCTTATCTGCAAATATGGAAATCTAGTCATTTAGGGTAAATTTCATTATCAGGGTAATGAAAATCAAATAAATATATAAAAAGGCGTCTGATTTCTATAGAAATGACAGAGATTGGAAATGGGGAGGACAATTAAGACCTCGAACTTCATTCTCGAGACGATTGAGCTCGACTCTGACTGGATCGGAGCCGTGCAAGAGGTTGATTATGTCATCGACGTCGGAGCTGGCTCGGGAGAAGGTCGCCGGCTTTTTCCTCTGCTTCATCGCCGACGAGTTTGGAAACGCCGGCTTGAGTGGGTCGGCGTCGCCGTTGTGGGTGCTGAAATGATTGTTTGCCATGACAGATGCGCCTGCTGCAGTGCCAATGCGACCCTATGAGTAGGAGCCTTTGAAGTCGAGAGAGAGAAGGATAGATGATAAAGGTGAGACATTTATAGGATGAATTAGCAAAGGGTTTAGGCAAGTTTAATGGCAAAGAAATCACCATTAATGAATCTTAACTCTCTTATCCAAAGAGTAAAATTCACTCTTTTTATTTACCTATTTTAATGTTGTCCACATGTTTGTTTATCTTTTATTAACAATATCTCTTTTATTTTTTATTAAATTAATCTCCTCTACTAATTAATAATATTAAAATTCAATTATTTAAATATGTATAAAAAAAAAGAGTTATATGAGATAAGGAATTTAAGATGAAATTATGAGTTATTTGATTTTTTTTAAATAATTTATTTAAAATAATACTCACCTTACTAAAATATTTAAAGTGATAAAAGTAATTTTTAAAATGTCAAAATTATAATTCGATTTTCACTCAGACTATTAAGTTGAAGTAGATGTAACATGTTTTTACATTAAAAAAATAAATTCAAAACCATGAATAAATACTAGTAGCATAAGAGAATCAAATTATAAATGAAAATTTAAAATATCTGATTTTAATAAGAAATGTTTTTGTTTGAGAAATATTATTTTACTATCATGATTGGTTATGTTAAACGGTTTAGTGTTACTTTAATATATAAAGTTAAAATTTTGAGGTAATTTATAAATGCATCTTTTTTAGAATTAGAGTAAGGAGGTTACACCAACCCCATATACACGTAATGTTATGCAATTACTACGACATTGATTGTTTTTATGTGAAATATTGTTATAGTTTGTGTGTTGAGTTGTCTCTATTTAATTACCGCTAAAAAAAGTTGTGTGAATTCAAGATTCTTTTTGAAATCTTGTTTCGAATTTTGACGAACGACGTGTGTATAAAAAATGTTGTATTATGATTAGTCATTGTCAGATGTGCCTTATGAAGATTGAATCATCATCTCACCTTTTTTATATTGTCGGGGGTGACAAGTATTTGGAGTTTTTCTTTGGAGCATGACTGAAATTTAGTGGATGATATATCAGTGTTTTAGTAGTTATTGGAAAGTATGAATTGTTGCAACAAATATGATGGGTCCGAATTGTTAGGTTAAGATCCCTATTATCTTTTAGTGAACTATTTGACTTGAAAAAAATTGTTTTATTTTCAGTGACAATATTCGACCGATGCATATAATCCATAACGTCATTATTATGACATTCTAAGATTCGTCTTGAAAGTCCATGGAGTCGGTTGAGCTGACATTTTTTTCTTTCTTATTGAACTTTTATTTTTATTTTTATGATGTCATGGTTCGGTATGTTTAAATGATTCTTATTTTTATATTTTATTGACAATTTTCAATAAAGCACTAAAATAAAGTTATTATAAATATTAATATTTTAAACTATTATAAAAAGATAGAGTAGTAAAATTTTGAAATCTTAATTAAATAATGAGATTGAAAAATTAATTTTGAAGTTTAGCAAAACTTTGAAAGAGGGGAAATAATAATTATTCGTTGGGTATGCTTTATTTAGGAATAGTTTTGAAGATAGATATCCTTATCTTCTTTCTTTTAAATTTACCTTTTGCTAAAGATAAATAAAAGGAAAAGCTCTTAACATGTGGCTACCAATGTGATTGGATCAAAGCTTATTTTCATGAAATTCCTTATAAGATGTAATTACTGAAATTCTTACTTTTCATAATTATATTCTCCTTTACTTTATTGATAAGAAACTTTAAATATGTTTTTATTGTTTATAATTTAGATTTACAAAATAGTTTTCCTTCTAAAATTATTAGAGTAATAATAATAGTTTAAACATTATGACATATTTTTTGATTGGAATATTTATCTAATTTAATTGAATAGTCTAAGCGGTTCGGTGAATTTATACACGGAAATGTACAGTCAAATCGTTGAGGTCGGTTTCTGTTTATTGTCAAGGTTAGAAAATTGATTTGGTCGTTTTATTTATTTGTCATAAATAATAGCACTATAATTTGTTTTAAAAATAAATAACCATAATATATAATAATAAATTACATATAAATTAATTTATTGTAAACATACTTCTTTTTTTACATAAGTAGAGTCATTTGATTTAGTCGTTTCAGTTAGATACTTTTGAATATTTTATTTCGAATTTAAATGACACTTTGAAAAAAATAACTAAACAAAAGGCCAGGATTTAACAAATCGCTAAACTTTAGGTATAAGATACAAAATTTTGCTTTACAAAAATAAAATGACCTTTTGCATAAGAATTATTTTATATTATGAGTAAATTAATTATCCCTGACAAAGAATGTTTCATTTGTGTATTGAACCTGTCTTCTTTCTCAAATAATTTTTTTGTGTGTGTTAATTAATTCATCAAATTATTCTATTATTTCATGTCTATTAACTTTTTCATTTTTTTCATTTTTGGATTTTTTGACTGTGATATGAGTCTTCATATAAATGAAAAAATTAAAATGATATATTTGAAATAATATTTAATTCTTATTAGGAAGGTTTAAAATCAAGATGGGTGTCGTCCTATTAACTTTCTAATATATATATTTTAAATATCTTATAATTAGAATGTGTGACAAATTTTATTTCTTATTTGTTTATTTATTTTTACATATTTTAATATTCTCTATGTTAAACTAGTAGCTAGCATATGAAAACATAGATCTTACACTACACATAATAATGTTAATTATGAACACAAATATATTATTTATAATTTTGAAGAATCATGCAATTTTGTACTTTAATTGGCACTTAATAAGTGGGACGAGTTACAGAGGGAAAGAATTTGGAGGAAGGAACGAGGGAAGAAACGATGTATCACTATATCATTAGTTGGAAAAATAATAAAGGTGAGGAGAGAGAAAAGAGAGATAAATTTTGTTATTTTTCTGGCAAATCAGATTGCGCAACGTCATTTTCTTTAAAATTCTCTATCCCAAATTTCCTTACTAATCATTTCCCTAGATATAACATCGTATTAACCATCTTATTATAAGTATGACTATTTACAACAACCAACTTGACAATTAATCCTGATAATATGGGAGAGAATTACAATTTTTTTTTAAAAATAATTATGCAATTATATTATGAAATGGATATTCGTTTAAACACAACGACAAAAACAATACATTTGTGAAAAAATTACACAAATTATACAAAATTAATATGTATAAAGATCTTCCAAAAGGACAATAAACTCTCCGACTGAATTTATCGGTTTCTCACATCGAACTTAATGTAATGTTAAGATGATAGCATTATGAATGATTCATAACGATCGTTTGAGATTATTGAAGGTTCTACGGTTTATCTCCAACCAAATTACCCAAAAAAAAATAATGGGGATATAACCACATTGTTTCAGATTCGCAAATCTAGTTGTCTCAATTTATATTTCCCAACACGCACCAATGGTTCTCGGCATAACTTAATGAATTAGTAATACTCCAAAAAAGACTCCAAATATTAGCGACACATACGGCATTGATTGACTAAGATAAGACCATTGCGCATACATCTATCATCAGTTAGAATACCACTGTGGATCGCACTCCACCCGAAAAAATATATCTTAGTGGAAATCTTAGACTCCCATAATTTCTCCCAGTAAAACTTAGTTGAAACGACTCTATCAAATAGATAATAACAATGTCTCACATCAAATTTATACAAATTTCTTTATCGCATCGTATCTTGGTTCAACGGAGACACCTTTTGTTGGCCAATATAGGTTCAAAATCTTACCAATTTTATAATTACATAATAAAAAAAGAAAATGAAACTGGCTCTCATGTGATAGAATTGTCTTGCAAATCAAACAAGGCAAATTAGTAACAGTCAACTATTGTCCACTTCTAGTATACATACAAGGGTATCTTTTTAGTTTTGGGGCAGCTGGCAAATGTAGGACCGTTACTATCTCATTCTCGCCCGTTAGGACAACCACCACACTTAATTAGGGTTTGGTGCTTGCTTGTTTGGACCATTCTAGACCTCGCCACGCTTGTTTGGAATCCCACTTTGGGATTATAGGTGGAATAACTCTATATTACACAAAGTTGACCATTCTCTCTCTAAGAATAATTTTTAAAATTTTAACCATTCCTTATATTTTTAATTAGAGAAATTAATTAACAGATATATTGTTGCCTAAACATTATTATCATTTTTAAAACATAAAATTTATGTAGGATTATTATTACGATTATTATATTTTGGTAAGTTTTTGGAAGGACTAGTGCACATGCGGGTGCCTTAGCAAGACAAAAAGTGAGAATCTAACCATTTTTATGGGTCCTTTTCTTCTTCTTTTTTCTATTTTATTTTATTTTTAATTATATATATTGTTTGTTTTCTTTCAATCACAATAAAATTTGTTTCAAAATAATATCTTATATAATACCGTCACAATTTCATTTTTCCAGGGATTGTGAATTGTGATGTCATATAACCGTATTTTTTATATAAAATGAAAAAACATATATATTATCAATTGAAATTGGAGATAGTTCAAAATGTTCATTATTTATTGTAAAAAAAAATGTTAATTACAAATATCACTGTAAATAGGTTTAATATTCCATCTCTTATGGAAATTCTTGTTCTCAAAGGGAAATGTAATACATATTTACGAGGCTATTTATGAGGAGTTGACATATTTGTTATAACGAGACGTGTGAGATGACGTAAGCAATAATGAACGATACAGATTTTAACGTGGTTCACCAAGATAAAACTTGGTTACGTCCACCAGAAAAAGAGAATTTTATTAGAAGATCAGAACAAAGATTACAACCGTATAAACTAGGGTTATGACACGAGTTTATATAACACTCGGTCCTTCAAAACCATAACAGTTACAAAACTGAGACTGGAAACGATGCTCTCAAGGCAAAGATTTTGACTTTCTGAAGTGCCCGACTGCACCTTTAAATAGTCTTCAACTAGGTCAACACAACATTTTGGCAAATAATCTCCAAAATATTATCACAATACTTTCCTAGTTATATATTACCATAACAAAAGATCATATTTCTTTTTGTGTTAATCTTATTTCCTTAAATCAAGATTACACACCAAAAAGATATACTTTCCTTTTGTTCAATATTCTCTTTCCTTACATCATCAATTCAAAACATCTCAACAAATCTCTACCTTGACTTGAATTCCCTCCAATGCCCCAAATGCATTTATCAATGCTCATATATTCTATCTCCTCTCTCTGATCCAGAGTTGTCATAAGACAACTTACCAGATGCATTCGTCAATGCTAGATGACCCAGATGCACTCATTGGTGCCGGATGGACCTAATTCACTCGCCGGTGCTGGATGGGCTCAGATGCACTCACTAGTGTCAGATGACCTAAAAGCACTCACCGATGCCGGATGACCCAAAAGCATTCACCGGTGCCGGATGACCCAGATGCATTCACTGGTGTCGGATGGCCTAAAAGCACTCGTCGGTGTTGGATGGCCCAGATGTACTCGTCGGTGTCGGATGGCCCAGAAGCACTCGCCGATGCCGGATGACCCAGATGCACTCGCCGGTGCCGGATGACCTAGATGCACTCGCCGGTGTCGGATGACCTAGATGCACTCGCCGGTGCCAGATGACCCAAATGCACTCGCCGGTGCCGAATGGCCCAGATGCACTCGTCGGTGCTAAATGACCTAAAAGCACTTGTCTCTCTCTTCTAGATCAAGAGTTGTCTCCAAGATAACTTAACATCTTCTTAGTTAACCCAAATATTCAATTCTACTCAGCAAATCTCTACATTGACTTGAATACTCTCATTGTTGCAAACCATAATAGCACAGACACATTAATCAATGTTAGATGTGATCCAAATGTATTTGTCAATACCAGATATGACCTAGATATATTTATCAATACCAGAGATGGCCCAAATACATTAGTCAATGTCAAATGTGTCCCAAATGCATTAGTCAATATCAGAGATGACCCAAATATATTAGTCAATGTCAGATGTGGCCCAGATTCATTAGTCAATACCAAAGATGGCCCAGATGCATTAGTCAATGCTAGAGATGATCCAAATACAATAGTCAATGTCAGATGTGGCCCAGATAGATTAGTCAATATCAGAGATGGCCCAAATGCATTATTCAATGCTATAGATGGCCTAGATGCATTAGTCAATGCCAGAGATAGCCCAGATGCATTAGTCAATGTCAGAGATGGCCTAGATGCATTAGTCAATGCCAGAGATGACCCAAATGCATTAGTCAATGCCAAAGATGGCCCGGATGCATTAGTCAATTCCAGAGATGGCTCAGATGCATTAGTCAATGCCATAGATGGAGTAGATGCATTAGTCAATGCTAGAGATGACCCAGATGCATTAGTCAATGCCAAAGATGGCCCAGATGCATTAGTCAATGCTAGAGATGACCCAGATGCATTAGTTAATGTCAGAGATGGACCAAATGTATTATTCAATGCTAGAGATGGCCTAGATGCATTAGTCAATGTCAGAGATGGCCTAGATGCATTAGTCAATGCTATAGATGGCCCAGATACATTAGTCAATGACAGAGATGGCCCAGATGCATTAGTCAATGACAGATAAGGCCCAGATGCATTAGTCAATGTCCAAGATGGCCCAGATGATCTACTACATCTCTCTTCTAGATTTAGAGTTGTCTCTAAGACAACTTAACAACTCATTTGTTGACCCAAATATTCAAGTCGACTTAGTAAATCTCCACCTTGACTTGAATACTCCCATTACTGTAAATTATTGTGCAACTTCAGAACAGAATACAATTTCTTTGTAGGTGAATGGTTCTGACATATTCACCTCCTCCAGAATGGCTCTCAACGGTTGTTCTGCTCCTACCGATAACTTCAGCAACCCCATAAGCCCTATCGTTTTTGTAGAGCCCGCATCTTGATCTTCCGTATTATCTTCTCTTCCAGAATGACAATCTCAATTGTTGTCCTGCTTATACCGATAACTTCAGTAAGCCCGGTCATATCGTTGTAGTAGAGCCCGCATCTTGATTTGCCATATTATTTTCTCCTCTAAAATGACAATCCCAACGGTTGTTTTTGCTCATGTTGACAACTTCAGCGACCCCCATAAGCCTTGTTGTTTTAGTGAAGCCCACATCTTCATCTGCCACATTATCTTCTCCTCCAAATTGACAATCTCAACGGTTGTTCTACTTCTACCAATAACTTCAGCAACACCATAAGCATTGTTGTTTTAGTAGAGCACGTATTTTGATCTGCCACATTATCTTCTCCTCCAGAATTACAATATCAATGGTTATTTCTGCTTCTGTCGACAACTTCAACGACCTCCATAAGCCCTGTTGTTTCAGCAAAGCTCGCATCTTGATTTGCCACATTGTCTTCTTCTCATTGAACTTGTCGTCTTGATTCTTACTACTGCCATCTCAATTGAAAGAACAAACAATCGAATAACCTAAAACTCTGATACTAGTTTGTTATAACGAGACGCGTCAAATGACATAAGCAATAAAGAACGACACAGATTTTAACGCGGTTCACCAAGATAAAACTTGGCTACGTCCACCAGAAAGAGAGAATCTTATTAGAAGATTAGAACAAAGATTACAACCGTATAAACTAGGGTTATAACACGTGTTTATATAACACTCAGTCCCCCAAAACCCTAACAGTTACAAAACTGGGACTGAAAACGATGCTCTTAAGGCAAATACTTCGACTTTCTAAAGTGCCCGACTGCACCTTTAAATAGTCTTCAACTAGATGAACACAATAAAATAATTTCCAAAATATTATCACAATACTTTCCTAGTTATATTACCATAACAAAAGATCATATTTCCTTTTGTGTTAATCTTATTTCATTAAATCAAGATTACACTCCAAAAAGATATATTTTCCATTTGTTCAATATTCTCTTTCCTTGCATCATTAATTCAAGACATCTCAACAAATCTCCACCTTGACTTGAATTCCCTCAAATGCCCCAAATTCATTTATCAATGCTCATTTATTCTATCTCCTCTCTCTAATCAAGAGTTGTCATAAGATAACTTAACAAATGCATTCGTCAATGCTAGATGGCCTAGATGCATTCGCCGGTGCCGGATGACCCTAATTCACTCACCGGAGCTGGATGGGCTCAGATGCACTCACCGGTGTTAAATAGACTAAAAGCACTCACCGATGTCGGATGACCCAAAAGCATTCACCGGTGTCGGATGGCCTAGATGCATTCGCCGGTGTCGGATGGCTTAAAAGCACTCGTCGGTGTCGGATGGCCCAGATATACCCGCCGGTGTTAGATGGCCCAGAAGCACTCGCCGGTGCCGGATGACCCAAATGCACTCGCCGGTGCCGGATGGTCCAGATGCACTCGCCGGTGCCGGATGGCCCAAATGCACTCGTCGGTGCTGGATGACCTAGATGCACTTGTCTCTCTCTTCTAGATCTAGAGTTGTCTCCAAGATAGCTTAACATTTTCTTAGGTAACCCAAATATTCAAGTCTACTCAGCAATATTTATCATGTGTAGGGGTGAGCATTGGGTGGATTAATCCGAAATCCAATCCAATCCGAATCCTAAATACTAATTCAGATTGGATATTTCGGATTAAATTGAGATCGGATCGAATTGAGTTCGGATTGAATTAAATCGAATTGGATTAAGATTATCCAAATTATCCAAACTATCTAAATAAAAATATATTTTTCAATTTATTTTTTTTAAATTAAATTTCATCTTAATATAATATATATTTTACTTATCATCACTTTGACAACAATATTTATTTTTATTTTTATTATTATTATATTTTTATATATTTTTCAGATTCAAATTTATTAATAAAAAAAATCGAAACATAAAATAAAAAAAAATAGTAAAAAAAAAAAAAATTGTTGACTAATTTCAAGTTGATATATCTAAATATTTTTTGTTTGGATTATCCGAACCATTTTCAATCTAATCTATATCCGATCCGTATTAATTAGTAAAATGGTTTGGATTATGGATTGGATAAATTTAGTTTGGATTTAATACGGATTGAGCAAAACGGATTGATTTTACCAATTTGCTCACCCTAATAATGTGTTGCTGAATTGCTCCTTAATCAGTGAAAACCTTGAGTATTGCACTGAGGGTTATGACATAAATTAATGGATTGATAGTATCATTCAAATCCTTTAGAATTAATGAATTGACTTAGTATTCATCCTCATCTTATAGATTATTTGAATTTGAAGTAAAAGCAAAAAAGAATAAATTTTGAGAATAAAAAAAGACACATGCCATAATCATTTTGAGGAGCTCCTTTATAGTGTACATAAAAAGTGCTCAGTTTTTTTGGGTTGCACCACTGAAGAATTTATTCTTTAGAAAATATACGAAATTGAAAGTCTCATAAAATAAATAAATTAGAGTTTATAGTTAAATCTCATAATTAACTCTTCTTATCGAATTTCAGTTGAGATTATGAATAAATGGTAAATTTAACATATGTCTTATATTTTAGTTTTTTTGATTTAAAAATAATCTCATGATAAAGAGCCGCCACCTAATTTTATCGCAAAGTTAGAAAAATATATTTTGGTGTATAGACACTAAGAATTGGTGGCATGTCTCAAAAGGAAAGAGTAGTAAGAGTAAGGAGATTCTTTAAAAATGAATTTGATGCTTGGTTATATGTGAAAAAATGGTATCAAAGTTATGTCTCACATGCTCGCCTAGTTAGACTAGTTAGAGAGTTTATATGATTAGTATATGATTTTGGTCTTTTAAAAAATATCCTCACTTGACTTTTTATTCAATTTTAATTTGATTCTATTAGTGTTAGGAGTGATTTCCTCCTGATGATCAGTCACATAGACTAATTCTATAGTTAAAAAAACAAATAAATTTCATCCATCTATGTGGATCTGGTTACAAATAATATATATGAATATATAAAAAATGCAAAGAATAGTAAAACTATTATATATACAAGCAAGTGACATGCATGTAGATAAAATAGTATACAAATCATGGATAACAAATTTAATCATGGAAAAATCAGAAAAAATAAAATATATTTTATATGAGATTCATAGGTATTTATTTAACATTTCAAACAAACATACAGACATGTCATAAAATAGTGAAAAAGTTAGAATAATAAAAAAAATATATATATATGGAATCGATTTCTTAGTTAGAAATAATTTTGTGAGTGCAAATAAATAGATTTCATATTTTTTTTGGACAAATGAAGTAAATAAAGTTGTCTCATCAAAGTTGAGAAAATGTTAAATTTTAACTAGATATTTTTCATTTTGGATAAAAATAATATTTTCATGCATTTTCTATTTTTTAGATTTTTAATAATTAACTAAAGTGATAAAATAATTAAAAGAAGTAAAATAAATAAAATAAACATAAAACAACAAGCAAACAGGTTAAGGATAAACCATACTAGTTGAACCGAGCCAAACTAGGTTTAAGAGGCATCTCAACGGCCAATTGAGCGATTCTCGATCGAAAAACGAGTCATGGTTAATCTTCTAAGTAGAAAACCAAGTCATGGCTAGAAAATGCGCTTGAATGTCAGTCAAACTAGTTTTCTTTATCAAAAACTTAGCTAAGACCGAGAGATCGAATGCCAGTCCTAACTAGTTTTCTTGGTTAAAAACTTTGCTAAGGCCGATTTTCTCGGTCGAATGGATGAAAAATACTGTCGTTTGATAGGCCTAGCTAGTTTTCTTGGTCACCCTCCAAAATTCTGTTAGAAATAGGTCATGGCTAATTTTTTCGTTTGTAAACTAAGCCATGGCCCAATTCTTCGGTCGCTGCTCCCATTTTTTGGTCAGAAATCATGATATGGCTGGTTTTCTCGATCGAAAATCAAGCCATGCCCAAAATCTTCGACCGCTGCTCTCTTCTCACATTCGAGTGTTCTTGGCCAAAAACACTTAGTACCTAAAACTTGACCTAAATTGAAATTTAATTAGACATAAATGTTATTTAACATATTTATAACAAATCTAATACAAAATATTGATCCATAACATCTAGAATAAAAAATTAAAGAAAAGAACTTGAATAAAATTATAAAAATTAAAAGTCATTCCAAACTTCGATTTTCAAATTTAAACTTTTTCAATTGGGATTAAGTTAACAAATTTTGGGGATATAGAAAGCTTTAGAATCACTCAAATATTCAAAATGTTAATTCAATTTCAACATTCAAACATCATATGCATACAAAATTTCAAAAATGCCAATATATTGATTTATTAAATGTGGCTTACAAACCAAAGAATTAAATAAAAAAAAAAGTCTTTACAGTGCTTATGGATCTCTTAGAATACATGTATCAAATTTTAAAGCAAAATAATTAAAATGATGTGAATATGGACGAATTTATGTAGGGACTCGAGTGGGCTGAAAGCCCACCCAATTTTTTTATATTTTTTTACGGTTAAAATGTGACATTATTCCTTAATTATTAAAAAATTTCAATAGAATTCATTATTTTATTTATTTAATTATTAAAAAAATAGTAAAACTTACTTTTATTTACTCGTTTTATAAAAATAAATCGTTTTTTACTTTAGCCCACCTTAAAAAAAATTTAAGCCCACCCAACCACCGAATCTTGGGTCCGTCCCTGTACGTGAGAGAAGACAAACTTGACGATTTGTGTAGAAAATAAAATAAAAATCGATTTTTGTATGGGAAAGTGTCCTTACTATTGTTATCCTAGTTAGCCTAGGGTTTTAAGGTATTTATAAACTAGTGTAAAAGTTCATCAGCTAATTCTAAGCCTAAGCTTGAATCAGCTCTAAATCACCACTAGTTCTTCTGAATTAAGCGACAAATATATATTTTTATTTTTACAAAATACCTACAAAACAAAATAATGACAAATAAATTCATGTAAAATTCATCTTTTTATTAAATTATAATTTCTTTTAATATATTTTGATTTAACTCTATTTAAATACATATAAAATTAATAATAGATTAAATTATTTAAAATTAACCTATTTACTAACTTATCATTTATTTTATTTATTTTGGTTTCTAAAGTCCGAAAATAATTATTTTCGGAATCAGAAGAACCGATGTCTACAAAAACAATTATTTATTTAAAAAATTGTGCAAAAATCCATTATATAAATTTTAAATAACAATATGTTCAACATTTATTTTAAATATATAAATTATAACATTGAGGAGGGTGTGTACACATACCATATGATAAATTTTGCTTAATAAATGTCATTTATATCAATAAAAATGAAATGTCCCCGCATTGTTGAAATCGAAGCTCCCATATCGATCTCAACAAGAATAAACTATTAGAATCCTTTTTATCCTAATAAAACAGCAAATAATAATCATAATGGGAGTCACATTTTCCTTGAAAGGTGAGTTAAGAGCGCCTACAACATCATTTGAATAGAGTGCATGTGTTATTAAAATTTATACTATCAATATGATATCCCTATTTAAATCACTGATACAATCATTTACAACATTTTATTATATCAATATCACTATGAGAAAAGTAAGCTTTTAACCCAAATTATTTGATATATTATATTAAAAATGTATAAAATGAAATTATAAGCTGCTCTCCAAAACACAAACTTGAGCTTTCAAATGAGGTCACCAGTCAGGATCATAAAATTTTAAAAATAGAGAAAGATGAGAGTGTCACGTGATGTCTTTCTGGAACATCAAAATCAAGAAACAATTAAATAAAAAAGGAAAAGAACTGATCGTTTAATAAATATAAAATGGGACCATTAATCATGAAGAACCCATATAATAATAACAAGTGAATAGGCGCAAAAGGCCAAGGCATGCTTCCAAACAATGGCTTACCCAACATATATAGACCTATATTATCAAAGCAAGCTCAGCCTCACTCTCTTATTTCCATTGATCGATCGATCGATCTGCATTTTCATTCAAAACAAACAAACACACATCCCTATCCCTGAGGTCTAAACACTGAGCCAATAGGTCCAGGCTGACATGATGAGTTATCAATTTCTTTTAGGACCACCAGCTGGTTCCATAGCCCCATATAGATCTAACTGTTAAACTTCATTTCAAGTGAAATTGTGATACAAATTCAACATGCAGTTTGAGAGACAAAATTTGACAATGCATCTGATAATGAATAGTGAACTTTATTGTGTTTTTCTTTTTGCAATACCCAACTTTTTTAAGTATAAAATTTGGGTGGGATAATGCTAATGGAGGCTATGGGCCTTGTTTGAATATTGAGCTGAAGAAAAAATAATGTTTTTGGGCCTTATCTTATTTATTTAAAATTATTCTCTATTCATGGACCATGGTGTAAAATATTGAGAGTTTATTATTTAAAATTATAGGAATTTATTTAAAATACGTTAAATATTTTTATTATCTATATACTTGTAAAATTTTACAATCATAAATTTAAAATATAAAAAAATTATTGATTTAAATTAATCGTGAACACTTGTAATAACATGTTTCTACTTATAACAACTAAACATGATATGTAAACCCAACAAATGCTATTTCTAAATAGAGAGTTTAATTAGATTGATTGGATCTTATAAATTAGTGAAATCAATAATTATTTAAAGTTGTAAATATTTATTTTAAAATAATATTAATTATATACTACAATTAATCCCGTGAATTTGCACAGAAAAGAATATAAAAAAATATTATTTATCTATAAATATTTAAGATAAAATCAATATTATTCAAATCTAATTAATTTTAATTTATTTTAATTTATAAAAATTAAGTTTAATCTAAAATTAATGTTAACATATATTTTATCCACTCAACACCCACTTAACCTATATCTTGTAACTCTTACTTTTTCATATATATTTTTTATCTCATCGACAAACCACCCACTAATCTTAGTCGACCTTAATTGATGACACACCTTTTATCTTCCGTCAAACTCAACCACTAACACTCAATTGACCTTCATCTTTTGACTCATACTTTTTTTTATGCATCTTTTATCTTCTCGACAAACCACCTAGTGACTCTAATCTTGTGACTCACACTTTTTCATATGTCCTCTTTATTCCTCGACAAATCACTCACCAATCTTAGTAGACCTCTCCTTTACTCTCATTTCGACAAAACAACAACCAATCTCAATTGATCACACATCTCTTATCCATCGTCAAAACCCAACCACTAACCCACAACTGACCATAATCTTGTGACTCACACTTTTTCATATGCCTCTTTATCCCTCGACAAACTACTCACCAATCTTAGTCGACCTCTCTTTTACTACCACTTCAACAAATCAACAATCAATCTCAATTGATCATAGACCTCTTATCCAACGTCAAACTAACCACTAACCCACAATTGACCCTCATCTTGTGACTTACACTTTTTCATATGCATCTTTATCATCTTGGCCAACAAACGACCCACCACCCGACCTCCATCTCGTGACCTCACACTTTTAAATAATCGTCAAACTAACCACTAATTTCGATTTCACACTTGACAAACCACCAATCACCCGACCTCCATCTCGTGACATTACACTTTCAGATCCCTCGTATCATTTGTTTAAAAGTTACGTCACCATATATTATAATAAAAAATGACTTCTTATAAATCTAAATTTGCATGTTTTGGTATTCGAACCCTGGTCTTAAATATGAAATGTGAACACTTTAATTGCTAGAACACTTTTAGATTGATGAAATAATTTTATTATTTTGTGTATGTATATATATTTTGTAATTAATATTTATTACTAATTAGTTAATTTTTATATTAATTAAAAAATTATTTATGAGATAAGGAAAATATTATATATATATATGATGAGATAAAATGTGTGATAAAAAATAAAATGTATTTATAAAAATTAATGAAGAAAAATAATATATATATATATTAAGAGAAAAAAAATTAATTAAAAAAAATATAGTAGGAGAGAGAAAAAAAATGATTATGGGATGCTTAAATTTTAAGTATCATTATTTATATATATATATATATATGAGGAGTGATAGAGTGAGGGAATTTAATGAGGGAATTTGGTGAGGGAATGACGTGGCATCACCTTCATTGGTTGGAAAATGTAAAAGTGAGAGGAAAGAGAGTAAAGAGAGAAATTATTTGATTTTGTCAGCGAATAAGATTATGCCACGTAATTCCCTCACCAAATTCCCTCACCAAATTCCCTCACCTAATCATTTCTCTATATATATATATAAGAAATGATTAGGTGAGAAAATCTTGACATAATCTTGTTACTGAAAAAATCAAATAATTTCTCTATTTTTTCTCTTCACTCCCACTTTTACATTTTCCAATCAATTTTACATTTTCCAACAATGAAAAAGTGATGCCAAGTCATTCTCTCACCAAATTCCCTCTCTCTCTATCACTCCTCATATATATATATATATATATATATATATATATATATATATATATATATATATATATATATATATATATA
This sequence comes from Impatiens glandulifera, assembly GCF_907164915.1. Classification (NCBI taxonomy): domain Eukaryota; kingdom Viridiplantae; phylum Streptophyta; class Magnoliopsida; order Ericales; family Balsaminaceae; genus Impatiens; species Impatiens glandulifera. Next base: position 69,860 of record NW_025919040.1, read on the forward strand.
TTTTGTAAGCACTATAATGTTAGTTACCCAATTTATAAATAATTATTTTAAATAAATAAAATTAAAATAATTAAAATTAAGGCCAATAATTAAATAATTAATTGAATTAATTATTATAATAATTAAATTCAAATTAATTAATATAATGGCCAAGAAAAATAAATAATTTGAGATAGATGTTATATTCATCTTATCTCAAATTAATTTTAGAGAAATGATTAGGTGAGGGAATTTGGTGAGGGAATTTGGTGAGGGAATGACGTGGCATAATCTTATTCGTTGAAAAAATCAAATAATTTCTCTTTTTTCTCTCTTTCTTCCCACTTTTACATTTTCGAACCAATGAAGATGTTGACACGTCATTCCCTCACCAAATTCCCTCACCAAATTCCCTCCCTCTATCACTCCTCTTAATTTTAAGAAGTCAAAAAGAATCAAAATATATAATTTTGTTGTATCAATTTTATCATAAATAAATTATTTATTAAACCCACAAAATATAAATAAAATAAAATAAATAGGCAAAATAAATGTCGAATTTATTAAAAATATTTTGTAAGTTGAAAATAAAGTTAAAGGGATGTAAGAAAAATCAATTTCAAACAAGCCCAAATGTTGAAAATGGATCATAGCTCTCATCATGGCCTGATCGATCAACTTGGATGATGAGAAGACAAAATTCTATTGATGGTTTTTCACTGAAATTCAATCCACTTTGTCGATCAACTGTCCTTGGGAGGCTATAAGTAGCTTCCTCCAAGCAAACCGAAGGCAAGGAATCCAATTCAATGTCCTCAATCACTCCGAAATTCGCCATTAAAATTTTCAAGCTTTTTCTAAAAATATAGAATTTGTTTGTAAGGTTGTAAGACTCGGATCCAGGTATTCACAAAGTTTTTTTTTTAAGAGTGTAGGAGTGTTCTCCAACTCACAACAAGGTTCCAATCATACTATCATTCGATTTACAAGTTTAAATTGAAATTTGTACATTTCAATTCGACTAGTTTCATGATTATCTGATTTATTGATTGGTAAACGATCTTAAGATCATTTGTAATCTTTCTATAGAAACAAATCTAAATCAATCGATTCTAATTGAAAGTACCCAAATTTGATTTTTCAATTTTTTAAAACCAAGTTTCTGTTCTTGATTGATAACTCAAGAACATCAATTTAGAAACCTTCCTAATATATTTCTAAGGATGTTAGGAACATATCCATATCAATTTCAAGTCATCCCGATCATGTTTTGGTTTCATTTGATCTTATAAGGTATAAGGAATCTATTGGCAAACTCCTTATACTTTATCAAACTTTAAAAATCGAAAACCCATTTTTTACCTCAAAACTATTTAAGTTGAATAAAATATCATCTCGATCGAATGATGCATCAGGATGATGTTATAAATGATCCATGAGACTAGGTGAAGCTCCACATGCCCTTGGATCAACAGATCATGGCCATAGTCAAAATCATCAAACCTATAGTTTGAGGTTCTTAACAACCAACCGAAGGTTTAACCTGGGTTTGATTTATGACTGAGAAAATTGAACCCTCCCTTGCATCCGACCGAAGAAACTTAGCCTAGGACTAAGAACTCCTCGCACCCCGACCAAGGAAACATAGCCCAAGACTAGCCTAGGACCGAGAGCTCATCATACTCCAATTAAGGAAACATAGCCTGGGACTAACCTATGGTCAAAAGCTCATCATACCCCGACCGAGGAATCATGCACCTGACCGAGGATTCTTAGCCTAGGACCGAGAGTTCATCGAACCCAACCGAGGAGTTGCATCCGACCGAGGGTCCTTAGCCTAGGATAGAGAGCCTTCCGCACCCAACCGAGAACTCCCGCACCCCGATCGAGAGGTCTCGACCCGAGAGAACCTGTCATAGCACTAGTAAAAAATGATTTTTAAAGAGAGGAAAAACCCTTAGAGAAAGACAAAATGCCTTCGGTAATAGTGTTCACCGAGGGTGCTAAATGCTCTCGCAGCATCTCGGTGATATAAATGTCGGTAAACGGAAATGTCTGCGAGGGCATATGTAGCTCTCAAAGATATTTAATTTTTTACCAAGGGCTATTAGCTCTCGGTGATAATAAACATTTATAAAAAAATATAATATGAAATCTGAATAGTCCAACAAATTACAGATCTGAGTTATTATTCATAAATTTTTCGGATACACACTCTTAAAAAACGCTTAGTAAAACATGCTTGCTCGCGGTGGAAGATCTGAAGGTATTATTGATAAATTCACCAAGTTTGGGTGACAGTTAAAGCATCATATGTAAAAATAAATGAGAACAAACAAAAACACAAAATCCATAAAGACAACGGATCCAAGTCAATATATTACAGGAAACGATTACCTTTTTCAATAAGTGAAGAAAAAAATATGAGTATTCAGAATAGAAGACATTGTGAGAGCATAACAGGCGATATAGTGGAGAGAAAAAAAGAGGGGTTTTGTTTTGTTAAATTTTGTGCAGAACGCGCCTCTAATAAGAATAAGAAAATAGAAAATGGATCTTTAGATGTCAAAGTAGAGAAGGATGAATCGTACAAGTGGGTTTGTTACTTGGAGGAAATCTGGTGCGATCTCATCTTGATTAATCTGTCTTAGAATAGTAGTAACAAGTGGGTTTGTAGATCTGAGGTAATTGGTTGTTTTTTTTTGCAGATCTGAGGTGGAATTGCTATTTTTGTAGATCTGAGGTGAAGCCTCGATAACTTTCCTTGATGACGAACATTACGAACTAGGTGATTCTTTGATATCGCCGCTAATCTCGTCGGATCGGACTAGCTTCTTCAGATCTGTTCAAATTATAGATATATAAATATAATACATAAATTAAGAACATAAGAAGAAGAGAGAATAAGAGATGACAAAATATAAAGGAAAAAGATTTGCATATGAAAGAAGACAGAGAATAAGAGATGAGAAATGATAAACCCAACGAAACTTCAGCGAAAGCAAGACCACGAATCCTACGTGGCCTTGCCACATGGGTAGGAGAGAGAGAGAGAAAAAAAATAAAAAATATATTCACCAATCCGACTTCATTTATTTTTGGCTTCATTTATTTCTCTCTGAAACTTCTCCGGCTTCATTATTTCTCTCTCTAAAACTTCTACGACGTTATTTATTTTTCTCCCTGAAACCTCTCCGGCGAAACTCCATGGTATCGTTTTTACAGATCTAGTTATTTAGTTTTTAGTTTTTATAGATTTAGTTATTTAGTTTTTACAGATCTAGTTATTTAGGGTTTAGGGATTTATTTCAGTTCGTTTTTGTATGATGACGAACTGTTTGAACTTTCAGGAAACTAGCACTACTTAGGGGTGGCAATTTGAAACCGCCCCGCTGAAACCGAGCCGAACCGAACCGATTGGTATGGTTTTTCCCCGCTTTGACTGGGGATCGGGGCGGATCGGGGAAAACCCGAAATATGTTGACCGGGGTTCGGGGCGGGGATGGTATTTACATGCACCGAACCGATCCCCGAACCGAACCGATAAAATATAATTATATTTATTTAATAAAAATATATTAATTAATGAAATCATTAATTAATGTCATCATTACTTTTCTCTTTTTCATTGAAAATCTTTTTATCTTCCATCCTCTACACACTATCTTTAATACACAATGTCTCTAATTATTTTTTACTTTTTATCTCTTCATCTTCCTCTCCTCTTCCTCAATCCTCATTACCATTTCTCTCTCTAGAATTTATTTTAATTTTAGTTACATCTTCTTTATTCTACATACATGATCCATGATTCTCTCTTGAATCTTGAAGGTGTTTTCAGTTTGAAGGTTAGTTAAACTCTTTGCTAATATTATTTTACTGTTTTTTACTAATCAATATAAACAAAATGGCATCACGTCTTTTTGTAGGGTGTTTTCTATATTCGTCTTTGTCTTTCACAATCTTTGTTACGTCTTCTCTCGACTTGATGATGATATTTTCGATTTTATTTAAATATGTAATATATATAATAATACTTCATTTTATTTATTAATATATTTTTTTATTAATACAGAATGTGATCCTAACCATAACCATTGAAGAATGAAGATGAAGAATGAAGATGAAGAATGGAGATTTAATTGGATTGAAGAATGAAGATGAAAAATGGAGATTTAGTCCAATTAGAGTTTTTGTTATATTTTGAAACATTATTATTATTGGAAATTTATTTGTTTTGGTATATAATACTTTAAAATTATTATTATTGAATGTTATTTTTGTTTGGTATTTAATATTTTGATAATTTATAACTCTAAATATATGAATTATTTTATTTTATTTTATTATTTATATTTTAAATTTAAATTGTTATTCGGTTTCGGTGCACCGCGGGGAAACCCCGTACCCGATCGGGGCGGGGATGGTTTATATTTAAAAACCAAATTGGGAATCGGGGCGGGGATCGGGGCGGGGTGGGTAAATTCGGGGCGAGGATGGTATTGTCATTCACCGAACCGAACCGCCCCATTGCCATCCCTAGCACTACTGAAGCACCGAACTTGAACAACACAATAGATGAAGCACTGAACCTGAACAAATCCACTCCTGTTGAACCCGAAAGGTACCCAATTGTTAGTATAAAATTGTATATTTCAATGTCTCAAAATGTCCCGAAACCATCCTTTCAGGTTCTGAAACTATCATTTCGGGACCTGTAAGGATGGTTTCAAGACAAGAAATTATGGTTCCGAGACCTAAAAGTGTGGTTTTTGGACAAAAAATGCTAGTTTCAGGACCCAAGAGGGTCGTTTTAGGACCCCAAAATGATGGTTTCTGGACTTGAAATGGTGGTTTTTGGACCAAAAATGCTAGTTTCAGGACCCAAGAGGGTCATTTTGGGACCCGAAAGGATAGTTTTGGGACCTAAAAGAATGGTTTCTAGACCAAAAATACTGGTTTCAGGACCCAAGAGGGTCAATCCAGAACCTGAAAAGGGTGGTTTTAGGACCTAAAAGAGTGGTTTCAGGACCTGAAAGGGTGGTTTCGGGATGTATTTCTTACGATTACACTTATTTTTTACAGTGACATTCCCAGTGTTGGAATGACATTTTCCTTCGAAGAACAACTTATTGAATTCTACACATCATATGCCCACTTAACTAGATTCAGCATTACTAAGTTAGGGAGCAAAATGTAGGTGGTAAGAAGAAATACTTCAGCATTGGTTGTGCCAAGAGTTTTATGAAAGAATCGAATGCCAAAAATAAGTTTCATCAGCCTAGACCAATAACAAAGACAGATTGTAAATTAAAGATTAATGTTGTTGTTCGAAATGAAGGGGAATATGTAATAACAAGTATTTGTCTTGAGCACAACCATACATTAAGCCCTAAGAGGATATGCCATGTTAAATTCTACAAAATAATAGACGGAAATGTAAAGAGAAGATTGAATACAAACGATGAAGCTAGAATAATTGTGGCCAAAAGATTTCAATCCCTTGTAGTGGAAGCTAGAGGGTATGTAAACATGTCTTTCAATGAGAGAACATGTAGAAATTACGTTACAGAAGCACGAATGTTGAGGTTAGGGAGTGGGGATACTAAAACACTCATTAATTATTTTTTAAGAATGCAAACTAGGAACTCAAACTTCTTCTATCTTATTGATTTGGACGAGAAATCCTGAATTAAAAACATGTTTTGGGCAGATGGTAGGTGCAAGGCTGCCTTTGTAGTGGAAGCTAGAGGGTATGTAAACATTTCTTTCAATGAGAGAACATGTAGAAATTACGTTACAGAAGCACGATGGTTGAGGTTAGGGAGTGGGGATGCTAAAACAATCACTAATTATTTTTTAAGAATGCAAACCAGGAACTCAAACTTCTTCTACCTTATTGATTTGGACGAGAAATCCCAAATTAAAAACATGTTTTGGGCAGATGGTAGGTGCAGGGTTGCCTTTGAAGATTTTTACTATGTTATCTCTTTCGATACAACCTATTTGACAAATCGCTATGACATGCCGTTCGCCCCGTTTTTCGGGGTTAATCATCATGGTCAATCCATTTTATTTGGATGTGGCTTATTGTTAAATGAAGATTCAAATTCTTTCACTTGGTTGGAATGTATGGATGATCGACCTCCAAATGCCATAATCACAGACCAATGTCGATCCATGGCGATTGCAATTGAGAAGGTATTTCCTAAAACTCATCATCGATTTTGTTTGTGGCATATAATGAAGAAACTTTCTATAAAACTTGGAAGTCATACTGAATACCATCTAATAAAGAAGAGGCTGAAATGATGGTTTTGGGACCCGAAATGGTAAATCGAATATAATTGAAGACTAGTAAATCGAATATAATTGAAGAGTTGTAAATTAAATATAATTGAAGACTAGTAAATCGAATATAAATGAAGACTAAAAAATCGAATATAATTGAAGACTAGTAAATCGAATATAATTGAAGACTAGTAAATCGAATATAATTGAAGACTAAAAAATCCACAATGTACTACTTATTTGAATACAACCTATACATTTCAGGACAATCTTCTTTTAAAATTTCTAAATATCTCTTAAAGATATTGTTCAAATTTTTGTTTAAAGTTGACCTAATGATGAACGCACAGAACTTTACTCGTAAAGCTTCAATGATTCCCATTACCTACAAAAAAAATGATAATTCAGCAGTTATTAAAGAATTATAAAACAATCCAAATGTGAAATATGTAACTTACATTTGTATTGGTTATACCACAATCCCACTTTGCATCACCCAAATAAGTTTGAATATGTCTCATATAGTATATTGTGCAATCTGTTGTATTTGAATTGTCTTGTCAAGATAATTTGAAACTTTGACCGAAAATTTAGCAATTTTGGTTGCGATGTTCAGGTCGATGGTTTTGAAGAACTCCACGAAGGTTTCTATCTGTTTTACCAATGAAGTTAATAAACAGAGATTTGAAAACACTTTAACATACAAACACGTTCATACAAACACTTCAACATTACCAGTTTCTAAGTTGTGACATATTTATCTTCCCATTGATTTTTTTTGGGTAGTGGGAGGTTGTCGATGATTTCGATTACTCTCTTTTGCGTATTGATGCAAACAACATAATAGTGACTTTCGTATAAAATTGGAAAAAATATCTGCAAAAATATGATCAAGATTCAGATGATATATATGAGCAAGATTCAAATGATATTAAAAAATTGGACTTACAAGATTAACATTTTTATGTCTTCGAGTGTTATTATGAATATTCTCATTTCTTCAATAACTTGGTCATTAAAAAGTTATGAATCTGTATAAAAGCTCTACAAATAAAATCAACATCACAATTAGACCATTGGTTTAAACAACAATAAAAGATATAGTGACTTACAGAAACCATTGTTGAAAAACAAATTTTCTCCTGGGAACATTTTTTACTATTATTACACGTAATGTGTGCTCACGCATCAATAATACCACTTTCAACATGGCATCCATTTTTCATTGATTGAAAATTCCCTATGTTGATCTTGGTATTCTCGGTTTCATACAACAATTCCTTTCTGAAACCACATAATGAAGAAACACAAATAAAAACCATCATTTAGGGACGATTAACACCCATATAGGATCCCAAATTAAAACCACTCTTTTGAGTCCCGAAATCACCCTTAATCTAACTAAGATATATAAACATCAGTAATTACCTTGCATTCTCATCATCTTCATTTTCATAAATGAACCCCCAAATGATTTCATCTCGGTAATCTATTTGGGCAGACTCAAAGTAAAGTTGATTTCTTTGCTTGTTCTTCATCATATATGGAGATTGAAGGCATGCTGGAACTTTCGCATTCCGCAAGGCATTTTTTTCTTCTGGCTTTTTCTTTAGCTACCATTTCTGGTCGTACAACACAAACCACCATTTGTAAACGATTTTCCATATCGGGTACTCAACCTTTTGGTACCACTACTTCAGGTACTTCACCTTTTGGTACCCCCACTTCGGGTACTCCCCCTTTTGGTACCCCCACTTCGGGTGTTTTTTCATTTGTATTTACATCTTCATTTTCTGCAATGGGTGTTCGATCTTTGAAGTATTTGTGCATGGCATCCCTAAAGTGTTTATCATTCTCCATGGATGTGTATAAGATGTGGATGGCGTTGTCATACAATGGCGTTGTATCCCAACCGCCACTTAAATATGACAATTTTTTGGTGGCTTTGTCAATCATCACTGTACATTGAGAAATGCAAAACAATTTCTCTATAAAATTCGCACGTGGTGCATTCCCAGCTACTTTTGCGTTCCGAGGTGCTATTGTGTTCAGAGGTGGTGCATTAATAGGTGCTGATGTGTTTAGAGGTGGTGCATTAATAGGTGTTATTGTGTTTAGAGGTGGTGCATTAATAGGTGTTGCATTCTTAGGCTATGTCTTCTTAGGCGCTGCCTTCTAAGGCTCAAGCACTCCCCATATGAATCCACGTTTGCCCCCCATCCTTATCTGCCATATCTGTATCCTCGTACTCCCCCTCATCCCTATATGTCTCCTCTTTCTAAAGAGGTGGTAGTGGAATGCTTCCAACATCGCTTCCACGTCCGAATCCTCCATTTTCTACTCCGAATCCAACTTAAGCTTCAACTTCGTGTAATTCCAACACGACAATATAGGAAATCGATGCTCATCAAATATATATATGTTAAAACCATTTACATTTGCAACCACGGAAATAAATTAGTGATAACTTACAATAAGGAACGTCTGTGGTCCTTGGAAATGTCGTTTTTCATTCGCTTTCACTTTTGCGCATGATTGAACTAATCCTTCAAGTACAAATTTGCACCAATTAAACTTTTTGATATTATCAACATCTGAAATAGATTTTAGAATTCTAAATCTGCAAGTGAAAAAAATAGATTTGAGGATTATTAACAATGCATATACCATACATATATGTAAGTTTTGAGATATACCTGGTTAGTTGACCCAGGTGATCACACCAGAGAAAGCAGCTGACAACAATTAATACGAAATCTATCTTGAAATTGTTGTCAGCTGTTTTCTTCTCCATGATTTTCATTGGCATTTCGATCACTATAGGAGCGCCGTTAACAGGGTTACCCCATCGAGTCCTAAAAGCCTTCAACTTTTCATCGGTCTCGTTATGCTCGTATCTACAATGTCTAGTTCTCCCCTGGGGAGACCCAATACCATTTGAATATCCTCTTCTTCTGTTTTTACCTCATCACCACTCTTTAGGATGAATTCACATTTACTAGGTTCAAAACATTTGACGAGATAACGAGAGATCGCGCTGGGGCATTTTGAAAGCGATAGTGATAGAAGAGAGCCAAAACCTATTGACTTCACATCCTCTTTTTGTTCATTAGAAAACAGTTGAAGAAGATTGAAAAGGTCAAAAGACGAGGTCCTAGTTAAAAATAAGTTGTGGGGGGCTGCTTTGGTTTCTTGGGCGGCATTCCTTTTACGTTTATTTGCTCTACAAAAACAAAATATAATCATTTAAAAACCATGAAGAATGAAGTGGATAAGCAAATAAATGAATAATGAAGCAGATAAGCAAATAAATGAACCATTTCTTGTCCTGAAACCATGATTTTGGGACAAAAAATCATTCTTCCGGGTCCCGAAACCATCATATTGTGTCCTAAAACCATCTTTTCGAATCCAAAAACTACCCTTTCAGGTCTTGAAACTACCCTTTTGGGTCCTGAAACCACTCTTTTGGGTCCTGAAACCACCCTTTCGACTCTTGAAACCACCCTTTTGGGTCCCGAAACCATTATATGGTGTCCTAAAACTATCATAGTGTGTCCCGAAACCACCCTTTTAGGTCCTGAAACCAACATTTTGGGACAAGAAACCATCATTTCTTGTCCCGAAACCACCATTTTGGGTCCCGAAACCATAATTTCTTCTTTTCAAATGTTTCTCGTCCCGAAATGGGTGGTTTCTTGTCCCGAAATTGTGGTTTCGGGACACAATATACACTCAATTAAACACAATATATGGATACCAAAAATGTTTCTACGTTAAAACCTAAACCCTAAACCATGAATTGTATACATTTCTAGGGTTTGTATGGAGTTCAAAATCATCTATATGAAACAAATTCATTTCTAAAAAAGATAAGATTTACCTTGGAGTCCTTGGAGTCTTGTCGGGCGATCTACCTGGACCAACACCAGCCTGAAAAGAAGAGTAGTATGAACCTGAACCTACCCTAAATGAAGTGAAGATACACGAAGGAGAGCTTCAAAACTTACTATTTCCGGTCGGACGACGATGAAGAAAAGAGAAGAAGTCGCGGATGCCGGAGAGTCAAATCGCCAGAGAAGAAAGAGAACAATCGCTAGAAATGAAAAATGAAAAGAAGAAAGAGGGGGAATTGGGAACTGAAACATTTTTTTAATATTTTTTATATTTTTTAATTTTTTTCTCTCTCTCCTACCCACGTGGAAAGGCCACGTAGGATTCGTGGACTTGCTTTCGCTGAAGTTTCGTTGGGTTTATCATTTCTCATAAGAGATATATAATGTAGAGGAAGAAGATTTTTAGATGAAGAAGAAGAGATAGAGAAAGATAGTTTTGGGCGGCTGTAATTAATTAGGGCAAAAATGTAACTTTACCGAGAGCAACCTTCTACTCTCGGTTATAATCATAAACTTTACCAAAAGCAACCATTTGTTCTCGATTATATTAATATCATTGAGAGCGTTCTTTCGTTCTCGGAAATCATTCTCGGTAATTGTGTATTTTTTACTAGTGTAAGGCCTGTTTGGCTGGGATTTTAAATTTAAAAAAATATATACTTTTTTAATTTGGAACTCCAAACCACTTCCTAAAAATTTGAAAAAATAGAAAACAATTTAAAAATATATTTTTTAATAGTTGCATAAAAAAAATATTTTGATAAGAGCTTGTTTGGGATTTATTTTTACATCATAATACCTTAAACGATATTTTTCAGGTACTTTCATTTAAATATTATTCTACAATTTTAAATGCAAAACCTATGTATTTCTAGAATCTGAAGAATATTTGGTTAAATAAAACGTAATAAAATCAAATTTTCAAAAGCTAAGACTTTATAAAGTAAAGACCGTTATTTAACATGTACGAGGGATATAGTGCGAAAGCCCCTTCTCGAGTATCATCAAACACCGAACTTAAAAAAAAATTGGTCAAATATACGTAGACGTATAATATTATTGATTTTAAAATTAAAAATCCATTAGCGACTCTTTCAATAAATAAATAATATTTTTAATTAATTTTAAATACAATTTTCTTTAATCAAATTGTAATTTGATTATTTTAAATCTAAAATATTATCTAAATTTTATTAAAAAAATAATTATTATTATAATTAATTTCAAAATGTGAGACATATTTTTATAGAGCACTACTAAAAAGGGGTCTTTCACAACCAAATGAACCGATTGGTATAAAGACCAATCCGTATTATGAAGATAACACCGATTGTTTTGAAAACCAATCGATATTAACTACATAATATCGATTGGTCTTTATATCAATCGATGAACCACTATATATAACACTAATTGGCTTAATAACTAATCTGTACAACCGCTATAAAATCCCGCGAAAGAAATGGCGCCATGTTTTGGTGCTTTTGTGAAACATTTGTATTGATTGGTTGCTATACCAATCGGTGAAACCCTCTTAATACTAATTGGTTGCATATCCAATCGGTGGTATCTTAAGCTATAGTACTGATTGGTACGTCTACCAATTGGTATTTCCTATAAAAAATGCTAAAAACCCGAGAGCTTCCCCTACTCCTAGATGCTTATCCTTTCTTTCCCTTTCTTCTTTCGCATGCGCGCCGACTTTCCTAGATTCATCCCCCGCGAGATAGCTTCCAAGATTCGTCCAATATCCGATCGGTAAGTCTTCTTCGTCTTTTTCACATCTTATTCATCTTCGTTAAGAGTCGTCCAATTAAATTCATCTTATTCACATCTTATTCATCTTCGTTTAGGTTTTTTTTTGCAGAACGCCACCCTCCGCCATCTCTTGCACATCTTCTCCTCAAGTCTCCAATTAAGTCTTCTTCGCCGCAATTGTTGAATTTAATGTCTTATTTTCATTTGAAATCATGCTCACAAGGTGTTTGGTTAAATACATTACTCTGAATTAAATCATGCTCACAATGTGTTTGTTTAAATGCATTTTGTTGAATGTCTATAACTTTAAACATGATTTGAATGTGTGCTTGAATGGATTAGGCATGATGATTTTTGAGTTGAATTGAAGTAGTTTCATGATTTTGAATATTTGAAATGATTATGAGTATCACCTTGACAAAAGGAAATTGGTTTGTTTATAATTTATAGGTTATGATACCACTAGTAGAAAAAACTTCAATAGCGACGACAAATGCGGACGGAAATAAAAACTGTCGGTATATAACATGTCATTGCCGACCAAAGTGATAGTAGGTATTTAGGGTTTAATAACGACTACTTAAAAAACCTTCGGTGTTTGCGGCTTAATAACGACCGCTTAAAAGACCCTCGGTATGATTTAGGTCCTCGTACGTCTTTAGTTTAAATAAAAGGTAATATATTTATATATATCATATATTATCAAATTAATATACTCTATATTAATTTGTTGAATAATCATAATATTTAAAATTATTTATTAATATTTTTAATACATAATTTTAACTCAATATCTTATTTCACAATTTAAAATCTTATTGTTTGATCTGGTTTGATTTTATTTTAATGAAAAATAACTGTGTTAATTATTACTGTTAATTTTAAAAAAAAATTGATTTAGCAATTACTAATTGAAACTGATTGTTGCCTGGGCAACATTAATTATCCTCTTTTAATATATATTGAGATAAGTTTTTATTTATACTTAAACTGTGTAATATATATATATATATATATATATAAAAGTACAAAATAAACGTGAACTTACATAAAACTTAAGAGTGAGATTGTCTAGGCGGGAAATTTGATGAAATGGCCCCCATAACAGGGGAAATTCCAAAAAGGGCCCCCGCCTACTAAAGTTGGCAAAAAGGGCCCTTTTGCCCCGCGAAATGTCGGAAATACCCCTTCGGCGCCATTTCTTACGCTCAAAGACGCGAATTACCAATCACGCGATTTAATCTAAATCGCGTGAGTTCATCACCGCGATTTAGATGAAACGCGTGATTGGTAATTCGCGTTTTTAAATGTACGCGATTTACCATGCACGCGATTTAATCTAAATCGCGGTGATGAACTCACGCGATTCAGATTAAATCGCGTCCATGGTAAATCGCGTCTTTAGTCTTATATATTACTTTTCTGCCCTAATTTAAAACAAAACCTCCCCGATTCTCCCTCCCACTCCGACTGCGGCCGACTTTCCATTCCCACATCCATCAAGATCATCGTTCCTCAACATCATCGTTCCTCAACATCATCGGGATCCTTCCAACATCATCGTTCTTCAACATCATCAGGTCAGTTTAGGGCTTAAGGTTTAGACTTAGGTTTTGATGTATATTTACCGTTTATATTCATGGATATGGATACTTAGGTTTAGGATTTGGTTTTGATGTATATTATGCCGTTTCCTATGTATATCGAAGTATTTAGGTTTAGGGTTAGGTTTTGATGTATATTTACCGTTTATATTCATGGATATTGGTGTATTTAGGGGTAAAGGTTTGGTTTTGATGTATATTATGCCTTTTCCTATGTTTATCGAAGTATTTGGGTTTAGGGTTAGGTTTCGATGTATATTCTGCCATTTATATGGATGTATTTAGGTTTAGGGTTTGGTTTTGATGTATATTATGCTGTTTATAATGGATATTGATGTATTTAGGTTTAGGGTTACGTTTTGATGTATATTTTGCCATTTATATTGATAGATATTATAGTATTTATGTTTAGGGTTAGGTTTCGATGTATATTCTGCCATTTATATTCATGGATATTGTTGTATTTAGGGTTTAAGGTTTGGTTTTCCTATATATACTGATTGATTGTTGATTTTCAATTACATGAATATTGTATGGTTAGCTATTGATGTATATTCTGCTGTTTATAATGATGGATATTGTAGTATTTAGATCAGGAGCTGCCGTTGTGGTTTTCTCAGTTCGTTCAACAAAATGGTATGTATTAAAATGGTTGTTAATAAAATTGTTTTCTCAGTTCGTTCAACTCTTTTTTTTTTATAATATGCAGGCAACAAACACTGTTATGACCTTATGTCCCAATCAATTATCACCTGAAAATAATGTATGTTCTATTCTCTCTACTATGTCCATATTAACTAGTTTTGTATGTAATAACCATTATATTATTGTTTTACACAGTTGTTGATAGTTGAATTTGCTCGCACTTTTGGTGCAAGGGTGTCTCCGAAGTGGAGAGAAGATGTAACTCATGTTATTGCTTACACTGATCCCAATGGTGCATGCGGCCGAACTCAAAAAGTATTGAAGGCAATTCTGAACGGGAAATGGGTCCTTACTATTGATTGTGAGTCTCTCTTAACACGATTATTTTCATACATATGTCTGTTAAATTAGTTTAAAAATTATTTTCATACACATTTGTTTAGGGATAAAATCATCATTGAAAACCGAAAACTGTGTTGATGAGGAACCTTATGAGGTTAAACATGATAATCATGGAGCCCAAGGTGGTCCTAGAAAAGGCAGACTTCTGTTGTTGAATAATGTGAGTTTGGTATTATTCCTCCTATCTGTACTTTTTCTTATTTTGCATGATAACTGAAATTATCTTCTTTGTTGGTTTTTCAGCGTTCGAAACTGTTCGACGGTTACATTTTTATATTTGTAGGGAATTTCAACACACTTTACAAACAGGATCTCATTGAGTTAATAGTTGCTGGAGGTGGTAGTATTAAAGAATCGGATAATCCAGATTATCCATTTGCTGAGCCAAGGGATGCGAAAACTATAATAGTATACTTCGAGATAGACAGCAGGTATCGATCAATTGAAAAGGATTTTGATGTTCTCCCCGACAATTGGCTTTTTGAGACAGCGGCTGCTTTGTCAAGCATATTGGATGAACATGTTGTTCCTCATACAAAGTTGCTTCAATCTGTTGCTGCTTGTGATTTGCAGCATTTGCTTACTTAATTTGGAGTTGTTTAGACTTACTGTTCTTCTTCTATTTATGGCTTATTTATGATATTTATGATATTTATGATATTTATGGTTTATAACAATACTTAATTTGGATATTTATGATTTATGGTGGTTTATATTACTGAATATTCTTCTGTTTATGCTTTATTACTTATGTTAACAATATCATAACTTATCCTCATAACTCACGCGTATTGTGTATAATCAAACAACAAGGAACAATGTTGTTATTCGCCACATAACTCAAACAACAAGGAACAATGTTGTTATTCACGCATATTCGCCACATAACTCAAACAACAAGGAACAAGGAACAATGTTGCTATTCACGTGTTTCATCTAAAACGCGTGAATAAACTCACGCGTTTTAGATGAAACGCGTGAATGCATTTCACATTAAAACGCGTGAGTTTATTCACGTGTTTTAGATGAAACACGTGAATGCATTTCACATTAAAACGCGTGAGTATATTCACGTGTTTTAGATGAAACACGTGAATAACAATTCACGTCTTTCATCGTATATATTAATTTTGTGCCCTAATTTATAACAAAACCACGAATCCTTAATTTCCCCTTCTCTCTTCTCTCGCTTTCGCCACTCCGACTCGACCCTCCCCTGAAGAACTCGACCACGAGCAGCAGTAGCGGACGACTACGACGACACCACGATACCCTGAAGAACTCGACCACGAGCAGCAGCAGCTTACCCACTACTCTTCGTTCTCAAAATGGGTATGTTTATTTAATATTTAAAATGCTATTCAAATAAAGTAAGGGTAATTTGTGGATGATTGAAATGATTTGATTAAATCTAAATAACCCTTCCTCAAACGAGGCCTTGATTTGGGTATTAGCTTTGTTTTAGTGCATAGAAAGTCTTATTGAGTTATTGTCTTGGAATTTGTTTATCAGTACGTTGTTTAAGTTCCACAGTTCTTATAGTTACAAGACCTTTTTGTTTAAGTTCCACAGTTCTTGAGTTATCTTGTTATTCTAGTATTAAGGTTTAGGGTTTGCATGCTGGTATAGTGTAGCTGATTTCACTCAATACTATCTTGTTATTCTAGTATTGAGGTAGAGTTTACTGGTATGTTTCGTGGAGATACAATGTTCCAAGAATTAACCACAAGTTTGCTTCAATGGACCTATTGGATAGGGAGCTCTTATCCCATTAGATTCATTGAAGCAAACTTATGGTAAAAAGTTGCGGCATTGGATTTCCTGAAACTCTACGAGCAAACTCTCCTCGGTTATGGTAATGTTGTTGAACTGTTTTCAATTCTTGTGATGTTGTTGAATTGTTTTCAATTGCAGCTCAAGTACCTGTACTTCTTTACTTTGATGGAGAGTGGAAAACTACGGACGATCTTACTCATTTTTCTGCAAAGTCAAACAGCGGTATGATTGTTCCCCAAAATTCTACTTATGCCCAATTAGTTGATCAAATTTATTCTGCTACCGATGTTGACAAATCTAGATATGATTTATTGCTTCAAGCCAAGTATAATGCTCCTGGCATGATTGCCAAATTTTCTTATATAACTGATATAAAAAAAGATGTGGATGTGGAGTTCTTTTTACATGAAGCAGTTTCAGTCCACAACCGCACTCCATTGTGTGTATCCTTAGTAGAGAAGTCACTACCAACTCAAGAAAGTGTAGCTGTTCCAGAAATTGATGACCCCGACGTCTTCCCGATGCAGCGTGAGGTTTTCTTTGAAAATGACATTGAAGATGAACATTTGCGTCTGAATGTGGGGGATGATGCTGATGATGATTGGGTTCCTATTACCCAACCTAGTAGTTCTGATTGGGTTCCTAGTACCAATCCAAATCCAAGCGGTTCTTGGGTTCCTAGTACACAACAAAACAATGTTGTTGTTCGTACTCAACCAAGCTGCAGTGAATGGGTTGCTAGTAGCATACCAAGTAGTGAAAATCCTTTACATGAGGCAGTAAGTACCGGAATCGGATTGGAAGTCGGTTCTTTGTTTGAGAATAAAAAAGAACTTCAGCTGAGGTTATATAAATATGCCATGACTAATCATTTTGAATTCAAAGTGTTGAAGTCAAAAAAAGAACTTTGGGTTGTGAAATGTTTGGATAAGAATTGCAAGTGGAGACTGCGTGCTGTCAGAGTAAATTCCTCGGAAATGTTTGAGATTCGTAAATTCGTAAAAGATCATACCTGTTCAATTGTGACGAGGCAAGAGAATCAAAGGCCAGCACCAGCATGGGTGTTTGGGGAATGCATGAAGAGCAAGTACATGGACCATCACCATGACCACATGCCCAAGAAAATAATGGAAGACATACAGACTACTTATGGAATAAAGTTGTCTTATAATAAGGCTTGGCGGTCTAGAGAAAAGGCCCTAATGGCGGTGCGAGGAACTGTAGAAGATTCTTACGGTAAATTGCCATCATACCTGTACATGTTGGAGAAGAACAATCCGGGTACCATAACAGACATCCAGACGGATGAGCACGGTCATTTCAGGTATAAACATTACCTCCCATATCTTCAAAGTCATCCCCAGCATATAAGATCTTCTCTTCTTCAGACAATTCCATTTGCTTAACAATCGTGCCTTGCAGGGCAGTTTGAAGATCAGAGGCAGTGCTCTTCCTCTTTGATTTGTACTGTATTATTCTTGGGCAGACAGGCTCTTCAGTTTGAAGCGTCGTTTTAATTGCAAGATTGGGGACAAAAGTTTAGATCACCTCATAAGTCCACACTTGTAAGGCTAGTGCGAACCCATATACGGTATAAGAAACATCGACATCTTTGTCTTTGTCTTTGTTCTTCTTCCCCGAGGCGGCATCCTTCTTCTGCAGATACAGCTTCCTGTAGCGATCAAGGTCTCTGGTCAAACCCTTCATGGTTGCTCTAAAGGCCACCTTTCCCCATGGAAAATTGAGGAAGGTGTCGATGTCATCGACCATGCTGAAGAGTTTCATATTTATTATCCTCCTCGGGTCAAGGGCAAAGAGATAATGGGAAACAAGGTATACCAGCCCCAATTTCCATGCATCTTCCCTATCAGAGCAGGACAGGAATTTTGAATGAAGGTCTCCTATTCTAATAAGTGGAATACGTTTAAAATATTTAAGAACCAAAGTTGGAGATTCTTCAACCTGGTTGAAAATTGTTTGCTCAGTAGGGAATCTCCCAAAATTGAGACCTGTAACCAATGCAAACTCCCTCATCCCGAAGCACAGCTCTTCTCCATTCACAAGGAACTTCATCTCCATAGAATTTGAGCTGGACTTCCTGAGGAGCATGTGGTGTATAATCATTCCTGAGAAACGCAGTAACGGGTGCCCTTTGAATAAGAATCTGAATTGGGTTTCCTCTACCCTTTCAGTTAGATTCATCTTGGCAAACTTGGCAGCAATATTTCCCATATTGGTTTTCCAGGATACCCTCCCAGCAAACTCGGGTATTGTAGTGGACTCCATCTACAAAACAAGGAAGAAGATGGGATCACCATGATAATTAGCAAAACAAAATAAGTATTTAATTAAATAGTAAGACCAACAACAAAAATGGAACAGAATAAATCATGACAGAAAATAGTTTGGTCCAGTTCAATCATAGCATCTAGTGTATAGATGCACATATATATTCCCGAGTCATCCACTCATCAAAAAGGATTTTACAATCAATGTATTCAATATAAGAACACTCATCTAGATGCAGCCTCCAATTAAACATATTAACACTTGATCAACTTTTAGAAATGCATTCAATCAAGGTAAAAGTGAAAGATATATTTGCTTCCTATAGCAAGTGCAATATGGTCCAAGAAAGTGAACATACAGTGTGGATCATTTATGGCTTTTGATTCAGCACGGCAAATTAGGAGCACGTGTTGACTAAATTTCTTAATATAACATCGAAACCTGTCTCATTGGCATTCTAATAAGGTGCAGTAAAGCAGCAAAAGTTAAACCCTAACCCTAAATACCATTTCTTCACAAGCACATAACAAACACGAAACCTGTCTCATTGGCATTCTATTAAGGTGCAGTAAAGCAGCAAAAGTTAAACCCTAACCCTAAATACCATTTCTTCACAAGCACATAACAAAAGCGGAAATGTCATTTCTTAAACGAGAAATGAATGAATAAGCGTGAAATGCATGCATGCAGAATAAGAACACTGATACAATACTCGTCATATACCCTAAAAGCATTTACACACATAAACGAAACCAGAACCAAACCCTAAACCCTAAATACATCAATATAAATCAATATAAACGGAATAATACACATCAAAACCTAACCCTAACTCTTAAGCCCTAAACTCACCAGAATATGTCAAAAAGACGGTGGAAAGACGATGATGTCGAATAGACGGTGGAAAGTCGAAGATGTTGGACGAGGAACGATGTTGAGGAACGATGATCTTGATCGATGTTGAAGGAAGTCGGCAGTTGAGAAGACGTGGTTTTGGAAGTCAGAGTGGGAGGGAGAATCGGGGTGGTTTTGTTTTAAATTAGGGCCGAAAAATTATATATACGACTAAAGACGCGATTTAATCTGAATCGCGTGAGTTCATCACCGCGATTTAGATTAAATCGCGTGCATGGTAAATCGCGTACATTTAAAAACGCGAATTACCAATCACGCGTTTCATCTAAATCGCGGTGATGAACTCACGCGATTTAGATTAAATCGCGTGATTGGTAATTCGCGTCTTTGAGCGTAAGAAATGGCGCCGAAGGGGTATTTCCGACATTTCGCGGGGCAAAAGGGCCCTTTTTGCCAACTTTAGTAGGCGGGGGCCCTTTTTGGAATTTCCCCTGTTATGGGGGCCATTTCATCAAATTTCCCGTCTAGGCTGCGAAGAAATTAGGGTAAAGTGATCTTAGTCGCCCGTTTTGATTCCCTTCTTTTCGAGCTATGGTCTAACAAAATTAACTACAAGTTTGTATATCTCTGTTCAATCTATGATCTAGAAGAAGAGATGGTAACAGTCATTGAAGACGGTAATGGATCGATTTGAAAGGGACGCGGTTCTTTATGGATACAGTATGTCTGTAGAATGGGAACATCATTCTCATTGATGGATCGGTTGTCCTGTGAGTTCAATCCACACACAATCTATCTATCTATATGTATTTCTATTTTATTTGCCTGAATCAGATTAGCACGTAGTTTAGTTAAATGGGAGAAGCTAAAGTCCACACATGATTGATGTATAAACGGGCAGGACAATGCAAAAATATCATTTGAATTTATGAAGTTATTTTTATTTTACAGGACTTCTGGATAACTGGAGAGACAATGCAAAAATGGTGATTGAAATGAGCTTGAATGATTCTTGGCTTCGTGATACAGGGCCAGCAGTATGTTTTATCTCTTCTCTTCTCTTTGAGGCATTTGATGTGTTTATTATAGAATACTTTTTTTTTCAAACATCCATTGAACTACTGAAATGAAGTTACTGTATATTAATTTTAGCTTATTGTTAAAGAAACCAAATCCACGAGCAATTCAGAGACTAAGGTTGCTGGGATTGATTGGGAATTCAACAGTTATGGGGTAAGATGAGTTAATTTTATTTTATTTTTGTACTTTTCTACTGTCTGTGTCTTCTAAAACCAGAATATTCGTATTAGAGTTATAGGTCTAATATCTTTCTTAAATTGTTAATTTTATTATATAATATAATTGTGAATGCAAAGTGCTTTCATATTTGAAGGGGGTCTTCACATTCCAAACTTCCCCATAAATTGTCATATTAACTCTAGTAATCCAGATTTCCTATTCTGGAACATCAATACATAGATATTCGACATATCTTAGGTATTGTTGTAGTAAATAAGGTAAAGATGGATCCTCAATGGAATGATCTTTCGAATGAGGTTAAAACTTGTGTTAAAAATTTGAATTAGTTAAAAACGTGTATAAAATGTAAGTAGTACATTAGTGAATAGGATAAGAAAGATGTGATCTGGAATTTTATTTACCAATTTGTTTCTTATTTAGTAAATATAATCGGCGAGGTTAAATAGGTGCTTCATAATTTGGTTGATTCTCATGCCTTTCCTGGAAAAAAAAACCTTGGTATGAAAAAGGGGAAAAAGCATCATTATTTTGAGTGAAATAGATCATTCTACACATTTTTCTCTATCTCTTCAACCCTTTTTCCCCCTAAATTTTTACCATTACTAAAAACAATATTTATCAAGAAATCAGAAACACTAATTTCCTTACAACTTGATTCATCAAGAAATAGAAACACTAATTTCCTTACAACCTGTTATAGTAATTGACAATACTGGTACATTTTATACGACAAAAGAATAATTTTATTTGTTTCCATTGTGGCATTTTATCACATGATCAATATAATCAATAAGTTTTGTCCTCTTAATCGGATAAGAGAGACACTATAGTTATCTATTTTTTATCACAAATTCATTTTTTCAAGTTATTTGGGCCATTAATGCCCTTCTTATTGTAGATAACTTGCTTGCAATAAGTTATGTATATTGTTTATTATATATTTTCATCGTGTAGTTATGATATTTTCATTTTCAATTTTTTTTTGAATGATTAAGAGTTGCTGAAGGTTGCTATATATATTGGAATTTTGATAATCTTCTGGAAAGTAAGGTCATTGAAGTTTTGATCTTGTGAAAGTATACAATTCAGTTACATGTTCTTTCATTCTTCAATTATTTTGCTTATTTTTCATCTTTTTTTTGTTTCAGATTATGGATGTTAAACGAGTTCCTAAATTTAAATACTCTATCATTCTTGAAGATGAAGCATTCATGTCGATGGAGAAGGTATGATTTCCTATGCTACAAGGTGTTTTTGTTGTCTTGTTTTACTGATACTAGGCCTAAATCAAGTAGACTTACCAAGAACTTGCTTGACAAGCTAAATAGATTTGCTGGAAATTTGAAGCAAGCTTCAGAAACTAATGTTCGCATGAGCGATCAGTTAGAGATCATTTACCACTTATGTCAATCCTTAACAAGCATCTAGTAGGAATTTATATTTTACCGTGAGAGCTTTCTTCAATTTCTGCCTTGACCTTCAAATTCAATTTGAAAGGATCAGAATATGTATTTCATATTGATAGTGGAGAAGTATCGTACTAACATACTCACCTAGAGTAGCTCAAGTGGTAAAAGTCTTGAACTAAGTGGTTGAAGTCTTAGGTTCGGGGTGGGGTCACAACGGTGTGATGTTGTGCCAGCCTTCTCCAAGAAAAAAAGTGTTGGTTTAAAAAATTAATACTAACATGTCTAAATTGATATTCAGATTGAATCTGCCCTTCCTACATTGTTGAGGCACATTATGTGACTAGATGCAAATGAAGATGCTGTGATTGGGGCCTTAATGCAAAGCTTAGTAAGTTCAATTTACTCCATATTTTTAGTGCACAAAATGCAGTATTAATATTTTTTTAATTTGGACATTAATTTGATAGTAATGATGGATTGAGTAAATGAGAAGTGCCATGAAAATACAATCACCACTTTCCTAATATAATTTATCAACCTTGTAGTTTTGTTGAAATCATACTTCAGAAACTTAGAATTCATGTTCTAGAGTTTAACTTCCTCAGAACTTATAAGTTGGCAAACTCATAAGAATTGCAGCGTGTTACTTCTCTACAAATATAGCAATAAAACCAATTATGATTAATTTAATTCAGGAATTTAATGAATTGCCCCATTAGGATCTTGTTAATTTTACAAGTAGTTATTATCCAAATTAAACATATGAGTTTCAATTAATGTAAGTTGTTAAATGTGACCTTATTTGGTGGAAATAGTGCTAACAATTAAAATTATATTTGACATTTTTCTTTTGTTTTTCCTGTATTGAATAGTCATTCTCCATTTTGACTATTTCTTTCATTCTTGACTACTTTCCCTTCTTATTGTAGAGGCAATCGGAGAATCTTGGTGCCCAACGAGCATGAATTGAAAGACATGCTTAAAAAGATGAAGAGAAAAGTATGTTTATTACTCATTTCTCCCTGACCCTACTTTTCTTTATAGGAACGCTATATATGATTACAATCTTTGTTCTTTCTCCCTTTGTTCTAATGAAGATCATTTGATAACAGTTGTTTATTATCACCTAATTATTTAGATTTAGTACAAATTAAGTTAAAAAATCTTACTTATTTATTATGTTATAAATGAATTAAGTATGGACTTTATTTAGAGCGTCCAAAAGACAAATTAGAAGAGTAAATAGACTTTAGTATTTTTCGAGTACTTAGAGTTTAAACAACATTTATTGTTTAAAGATGTAACCGATTCAGCACTTACGATTCAACATTTACACTAAATTTTCAGTTTTATCAAACACATTTTTTGTTAAAAGGTTCAAATGTAATACCTTATATCTTTCACTTTCAGGAATACTAATATTTTGTAGTTGGAAACTGAGTAAGAGTAATTATTTTTAGTTTATCGATTGCATCTCTCTTTATTTCTAATCTGCACACTAGAAAGCTACTACTATCATTATCATTTTATAGTTGTTAACATTTTAATCTATGTTGTTGTTAGCTACAAGTTGTGAATTTTAATTGCTTGGCTTTTAACTATTTTCTACATCATGAATCTAATGAGAAACTATTTCACAAATATGTTCATTTTAAATGATATTCAAGAAGACAATGCATAGTTTTTATTGTTGCCTTAAGTTATAAATGAATGTGTAAAATGAATATTATATAGTTGATCTTTGTAGTTTAGAATCGAACAAACAAATAGATAGATTGATCTTTGTAGTTTAGAATCGAACAAATAGATAGATTGATCCAATAGTTGTGTAAGATTTGTATATAATTCATTTTTGTTTCTGGTTCAGGTGGACGAAGTAGATCTTGTTGGTGTGCTTTAAGGAGGATTCTTTTGAACTGTGAAGTGGAACTGATAAATTTTCTCTTGAATGTTTCTCACTTTTTTTTGTCTTAAATTGGTCATTTTGTTAAAGCTGTTAAACAATTTCGATTTATTTTTGTAGTAAAGATCAATGGCAAGTTAGAAATCAGTTTATTAAAACTTTGAAACTAAATATTTTATAATATTCGATGTTTGGTTTATGTTTTAAGAATATCATTTATTTTATTTAAATATATTATAAAAAATAACATTACAAACATGTTACTCTGAGGGTAAGAGTGGTCGCCATAGAGCATTCTATGGCGACGGTAAGAGTTGTCGTCATAAAATATTTTATGGCGACGGTAAAAGTGGTCGCCATAAAGCATATTTTGGCGACAGTAAGAGTTGTCGTTATAGAGTCTTTTATGGTGACGGTGAAAGTGGTCGTTATAGAGTCTTCTATGGCAACGGTGAGAATGGTCGTTATATAGTCTTTCTATGGTGACTGTAAAAGTGGTCGTTATAGAGTCATCTATGGCAACGGTAAGAGTAGTCATTAAAGAATCCTCTATGGAAACGGTAATAGTGGTCGTTATAGAGTATTCTATGGCGACTGTGCTGAAACGGTCGGTATATGTGTTAGTTAGCAATAACGACAAGTGCAATGCCGACAACTGACGACCGCTTTTTCACCCTCCCTAATTATTTATAACGACGGTATATATCTAAACACCGACGACTCTTACCATCGTTATTGAACTTTTTTTTACTAGTACGGACTTTGTAATGCTAGGTTACGAACACTCTGCTATGATATGCTTTTAGGTTTTGATAGGAATTAGGTTTTGATATGAAATAACTTTAATTAAACTAGACTATGATTAGGTTGTGTGCAAACTTCTTTTCTCTTCACGAAATGAGCTTCAACTTTGCCAATTTAATTACTTATTGTGTTAAACATGATGATGTTAATTTAATTGCACAAAACCTAATCAAATTGAGCTTCAATTTTATTAGTAGATGATTTAATTTTTTCATTCCATGTCTTTTTGGTTGAGCGATATATCGAGGAGTTGTTGTAGACGTCTTCTTCCTTGTGCGACATGAGTTCTTCTTCTTCATTTGAGACCAGAGTTTTTTTCTTGAATTCAGGTATGTACTAAAAGATTATGTGCTTTGATATTTGATTTATGTTATGATATTGATTTAAATTATGATATTTGATTTAGGTTATGATATTTGATTTAGGTTATGATATTGATTTAACTTTTGACATTAATTTAGGTTATGAAATGACTTTTTGATATATATAGGTTTTTTGATATATATTGATTTAGGTTTTGACATTGATTTAGGTTATGATATGATTTTTTTATATATATGGTTTTTTGATAGATATTTATTTAAGTTATTATATGGATTATTAATAGATATGGTTCTTTGATAGATATTGATTTAGGTTTTCACATTGATTTAAGTTTAAATATGGATATCTCTGATAAAAAATGGATAATGTATACGAAAAAAGGTCGATATCTTCCAGAATACATTCAAGGAGTATATTTTTTCTCAGTTTTATTGTGAGTTCTAGCCGAATTACCAACATTGCATGTCCATGAATTAAATGTGGTAATAGAGAATATTTTGACAAACAATGCGTAAAAAACCATTTGATTTTGTATGGAATAAGGAAGAGTTATACATTTTAGAATTATCATGGGGAAAAATAACAACGCAGTGATAGGATTGTTGTACAGATTAATAGTAGTTCTAATGTACAAACTGAAGAATATATAAATTGGGACAACTTCATATTGATGCTACAATGGATGTAAACTCGGAGCGCGATGATTTTGATGAAGACGTTTGTACGATTTTCATCCATGTGGTGTTGATGCATCAAATGAGGAAGGAGTAAATGAGGATAGTACAAATGAGGATGGAATAAATGAGGATGCTAAAAAGTTCTATAGACTCTTAAACGAATCTAATGAAGCATTATATAGAGTCATTAATTTGGGTTAGGCCCATTGGGTTAGTCGGGCCCGCCAAACAATTTAGACGGGTTAGGTTGAAATATTAGCAACCCATTTAGAAGTGGGCCTACAAGGGCCAGCCCGCTCAGGTTGTGGGACTAGGCGGGTCGGGCTTGAGTTGGCCCACGGGTTGATAAAAAAAAATATTCTGATTTATAGCCTTATAGGCATATGCCGCATAACCCTATTTTTTCACTCCCAAGCAGAACTACGGCAGTCAATACTCAATACATCGTCCATCAACCGCTGGGTACTTATTTGTTCCGCCTTTCTTCTTTTCGTTCTCGCCTTCAAGGGTTCCTGGATTCAAACTTGGTTCTAGTCTACAACAGTCAATACTCAATACTTCGTCCATTGGCTTCCAACTACTTATTTGTTCCGCCTTTCTTCTCTTCGTTCTTGTTTTCAAGGGTTCGTGGATTCAAACTTGGTTCTAGTTCTAGAAGTTTCACACTAAAAGTCTGAAACTTAATATTTTATTAAATAAAAAATTCATTTTCAAAATGGACTTCTCTCAAAATCAAGGTATTAATTTGGATATTGATGAATTTGAAAGTGTTAAGCATGATGAAGGGTCATCTAAAAAGTCTAAGGAATATTCTAATATTTAGATGTTGATAAATATGGATGTTGATGAATTTGAAAGTGCTAAGTAATGATCAAATGTTCTAAAGGATGTTGATGAAGACATTGAAGAGAAAGGCGATGAAGAAGAAGGATTTGACGTGGATTATATCTCGATTAATGATATTTAAAGAATGTTGACTTTACTGAAATTTCTATTTTATAAATTTTTCAAAATTTAGTTACTTTGTTGAACTATTTGGTCAATTAATGTGTAACGATAGACAATACTCTTGTTTGGTATGTATTATGATCATTTGATCATGTTCTTGAACTTTTATTTTCTAGAACTATTAATGATTTATATTTATTTATATTTATAGTGAGACAACCTACGGGCTGGCCCGCCTAACCCGCAACCCACCTTGGGTTGGGGATTTTCAGCCCGTCGGGATGGGGGGGCGGCCCGCCGTCGACCTGTCAAACGATGGATTTTGGTGGGTAGGCCCGCCCTGCCATGGGTTGGCCCGCCCCGCCATGGGTTGGCCCGTCTAACCCCTCTAGCGTTATATGAAGACTCTCAAATTTTAAAGGCATCAACATTATTAAAATTACTCCACCTCAATAATGTTGGACAATAGACCAATTCTTTATTTAACATGTTAAAATTGTTAAAGGAAGAAATATTACTGGCAAATTCAAATCTTCCCGATTCATATTATCATTGTAAGAAGAATTTTACAGATGTTGGTCTTTATTATGAAAAGATAAATGTTTATAAAAACAGTTGTATATTGTATCGAAAAGATGTTAAGAATTTGAATTCTTGTAAAGTATGTGGAGTTTCTTGGTGGAAACTAAAGAATCGAGTGGAAAACCTAAGAAGAATGAGAATGGAAAACTATCACCAATAAGGTGTTATGTTACTTCCCACAAATACCGAGATTGCAAATATTATATATGTGTTTTAAAACTGCTCCTTTAATGACGTGGTACAAAGATACAAGGGTTGATGATGAAGTTTTGTGACATTCCTCTGATTCTTTGGCATGGAAATCATTCAATGAAGATTATCTTGATTTTGCAATTGAGCCTCGTAATGTAAGACTTGGTCTCGTAAGTGATGGATTTTAACCGTTTGTAAATGGAAATACATCGTATACCATTTGGTATGTGATCCTCATTCCTTATAACATTCCTTTGATACTTTTCATGAACTCTTCTAATTTTATACTATCTATGTTAATTATGGGTCTAGAGAGTCCATGAAATTCAATTGATATATTTTTACAGTCATTAATTGACGAATTAAGTGAGTTATGGAGTATCGGCGTAGAAACTTATGATGTATCAACTTCTCATAACTTTAAATTGCGTGATAGTTTAATATGGACAATAGACGACTTTCCTGCTTATGCAAACTTGTTTGGATGGAGTACAAAGGGAAAATTGGCATGCACATCTTGTAATAAGAACACTTGATCCATGGGATTAACAAATAGTAAGAAAGAGTGTTACATGTGTCATCGAAGATTTCTCCTACTAAATCATAAATTTCGTAGACAAAAGGAATTGTTTGATGACACTAACGAATTGAGAATTGTGTCTCAATTATTATTGGGATGTGAGATTCTTAGACAAGTACGCAAATTTAAAGGTAGAGTTCTCACTCGAGATCCCACTAGAAAGGATATTGTGAATCATCAAAATTAGGGTGACAATTAGAATAAGATGAGTATTTTTTTTTTTAAATACATTATTGGAAATATTTATTAGTGAGACATAATTTAGATGTGATGCATAGTGAAAAAATATATATGATAGTGTTCTTAGAACCATCATGCATCTAAAAGGAAAGATCAAATATAATTTAAAAGCACGTCAAGATTTAGAGTTCATGAATATACGTCATCATTTACATGCAGTTCATGTGAGGGTTGTTCTTCAATATCCAGCAGGTCCTTATACATTTCCTAATAAAAAAAATTTTAATTGTGTCAATTTTTAAAAGACATAAAAATGCTAGAAGGGTTTTGCTCGAACATTGGAGGATGTATAAATGTCAAAGATTTAAAGATTTCTAGATTAAAAATTCACGATTGACATATTTTACTAAAGTATCTTATTCTGTTTGCGACACTTGGTTTACTTGAGAATGATGTATATAAAGCTCTTGTGGGCCTTTCAAAATTATTTTAGATGTTATGTTCGCAATCACTATTGAAATCCAACTTGGAGCAACTTCAAAATGATATTGTTGTAACACTGTGCAGTTAGAAACAAAATATTTGTGCCCGCATTTTTTGACATTATGATAAATTTTTCTGTTCATTTAGCAATGCAGGCTTTGATTGAAGGACCGATTCAATATAGATGGATGTATTTGATAGAACAATATATCTGAACTTTGAAATAATATGTTCAAAATAAATATCATCCTAAAACATCAATTAGTGAGAATTATCTGGTAAATGAGAGTATCAGCTTGTGTGCTACGTATTTTTAAGATTTCTTAGTGCACATGTCACCCTAACCATCGAGTTCTCTTGCCATTTTTTCATCTATTAAAGAATTATCATCACGGAAAACATACATTTATGAATTAGATGATCAAGAATTGACTCATTCATATGTGTTAAAAAATTGTGAAGAAGCGGAGC
The DNA here is from genome assembly GCF_907164915.1 of Impatiens glandulifera. Classification (NCBI taxonomy): domain Eukaryota; kingdom Viridiplantae; phylum Streptophyta; class Magnoliopsida; order Ericales; family Balsaminaceae; genus Impatiens; species Impatiens glandulifera. The sequence continues at coordinate 99,168 of NW_025919040.1, forward strand.
CATTTTATTGGTATGAATGTTCTCAAGTTAATTTATATGTATGAATGTTATTTAAAAAATTAATTATGTGCTCAATTTTAATATGTAGCGAGTATATCCAAGAATGCTCAAGATGCAATAAAGAATATAACAAATGGTTCAAAAATAGAGTGAGTTAACTATTGTGAAATTTCTTTGACAATTTCCTTAAGACGATTATAAATATCGTTATATTTGTAAATTTCAAAGGTTCAACAACTTTCTGATGAAAGAGAAAGAAGTATAAAGCTACAAATGTTAGGAATCGATCCAACACAATATGCCTCAACTTTTATTTGGTGTAAAGTAATGAATATAAATTCACCACTAGAAGACATGACCTTAGATTGAAAACTCAAAATAGTGGGATACTCATGATTGATTGTCATGACACGGAAACATAAAATTATTATGGTGTGCTGCTTACAGATATAATTGAAATGCAATACCTTAATGGTAAACAAATTGTCGTATTTAAGTGCATTTGGTATGATGTGAATTCCGTAGCTATAATACATAAAACTAATAAATACAAATTTGTTATCCTAAATCCTAAACGGAAGTCTCGTTATCAAAATGAGCTGTTTATATTGGCAACCCAAGAAAAACAAGTATTCTATGCCAAAGACATTGGTAATAAACCAGGTTGGGATAATGTAACAAAGACAAATCCTAAACAGTCAAATGTATGATATTACTATTGTTCAGTATTGTTCAGATATTGATGTTTAAATATTTCTTTCAGGTATAAATGACACCTCCAAAGAGCTTTCAGCCAGGATTTTTACAGTCACAACTCAATTTTCTTAGAAAAAAAAAATCGGGTGACTCTTCATCGCATACTCCAGTGGAGGATCTCCCTAAGCATATAAAAATCTTGTTGAGCCCACACGGCCATCCACTAATGAGGATGTGCAAAATCTTGATGAGCCCTACACCATCGACTGATGAAGACACAAATATAGAGTCTTCCAAATCCTAGAGAAAGTGAGATAGAAACAAGAACTTTGAATTGGTCAAATTGATAGATAATGGAGAAATGGTACAGGTCATATTCGACCCAATATATATAAAGTTGTGCTGCAAAAATAGGTGCTTATGGAGTCGGCATTTGGGGGTCACTATTCGAGAGAATGATGTTATTCCACATTGCATAGTCCATTGGCACCACCTCACCCCCATCACCTAAGATACTTTGTGACAGTTCATTATCATAAGTTAATCGTTTTAAATACATTTCCGTTTGAATAAATAATTTGTTTCTTATAAATCGTTTTATTTCAGGATAAATTTGATTCAGATGATATTGAGAGTTATTGAGACGACGCCTTGAGACACATGAAGACGAGGTGGGAGGATTGGAGGTATGACATAAATGTCAAAAAGATAAGGAAGCACGAAGGAAATGTGGAAGAAATTAGGGTGGATAAGCCTGATGAAATGACCCAACAAGATTGGGAGTGGCTGCTTGAAAACCATTATTTTACCGATAAATTTTAGGTTTCTTCTTTCAATTTTTTTACGTAATATAACATTTTAGTCTAACATTATATAAATTAGTTGTAGAAACAAATCGCTACTAGCATAGAAAACAAAAAAAATCAAAATATGCACATCAGTCTGGTAGAAAATCATTACACAACTGTAGCGAGAAATGATAAGAGTTATTTTTTAACTTTTCTTTCAAATGAATTAAAATTGAACTTACAATCTTATAAAGTGCAAGAAGGATAAATTCCAACCTATGAATATTTTTTTTTTTGGTGACTAGGACCAAAAAGGATAAAAATTTTGATTCGCACATGCTAGAGAAAGTGGTAAGTATATATGTTTACTTTACATTTTATATTTTATTGGCATTAACATATTTTGTTTTAGGATGAACTAAAACATTTGCAATCTGAATGTCCCAACATTTCTAATGTCGATTTAGTTGAAGGAGTTTTTGGCCCTAAAGATAAGGAAAAAACTATTGGGATGGGATAAGTTTTAGCTTCCCAAGTTCGAGGGTCAGCATAGTCCAAAAAACAACTACGTGAGGACAATGTGACAATGCAAAGAAGACTCAATGATATGGAAGAGATGATGAGGGCCTAGAGGGACACTAAGAGGGCCGAGATGGAAAATAGGTTGAAGGCTGAAATGAAAAAGAGGATGAGGGTGGAGAGAGCCGAGATGATGCGTCTTATGACACAGCTTATGTCTGGAGGTACTTCAATAGATCCTACATTGTTTGCACAATTTACTAATATTGGCGTTCAATCATCGGGTCATGGGTCATCTACAATAATTCTACCCGTGCAACCCCAACATCTAGACGACGATGATTCTAGGGAAGATGCAAATTAAGTAAGAACTTTTGTTATGATTTTGGTTCGATTTCAAATGTTGGTGTAGTACTTTGATTATGTGTTTGTTTAAGAATTTCTTTTGTTATGATTTTGGTTCATGTTGGTGTAATACTTTAATTGTGTGTTTGTTTAAGAACATTGATTATGATTTTGGTTCAATTCAGGGTTTGGTTTATGGTTTAATTTTGGTTATGGTGTAATTTTCAGTTTTATATTAGGTATTGTAATATTATTAAATTAAATATTGTTAATTGTAGAGGTATTACCGATTGGTTTATTAACCAATTGGTGTCTCTCTAACCAGTCTATACTGATTGGTTAATAAACCAATCGCTACTTCCCTATAAACCTTTAACATTTGGTTAATAAACCAATCGCTACTTCCCCACAAACCCTTAACAAATGGTTAATAAATCAATCGTTACTTCCTCACAAGCCTATAACGATTGGTTTGTTAACCAATCACTATAGGGTTGTGAAAATAAACGATTGATTTATTAACCAATCACTATAGGTTTCACCGAGTGGTCATCAACCAATCGGCGTTACCTAATAAAGTAACACCGAGATAATTTATGTCGATTGAGAGCGATTGGTTTACATCCAATCGGTATTGGCTTATACCGATTGGTAAAGAGGTTAATACTGATCGGTATAGAGTGTTTTTTACAAGTGAATATTTTAAAATAATGTTTTATTAAATGATTCTCAACACGTTAACCAATTATAAAATTTCTTGAACTCGAACTTTTTTGAGATTAAGAATTTTTCAAGGTTACAATATATAATTAAGTATAAAATTAATCTAATAAATAATAATAAATAAATAACACTGGGAATAAATATTTAAAAATAAAATATATGAATTCATTGATTTAAAAATTATTTTTTTAATTAATAAATAAAAGTTCACTTTATTTCTAATGAATTACAGGGTTTAAAACTTTTATTTCGATTTAAAAAAGAAAGATTGGGTGGTCGAATAAATAAATATAAAAATTATGATGAGTGAATTTATTTTTTATTTAGATTTATAAAAACAAAATAATGAATAAAAATGAAAAAAATATATATTAAGGAGTTATGTCATTTTTCTAAAGTAAAAATATATTTTTTTTTTTATTTAAGCTCACTCAGCTTTAATTAGATTATATTTTCCTGTAATAAAGTTGTTTATATATATATATATATATATAATAAAATATTAAAATATATATAACCGAAATAAATTTAGCAAAATAAAACTTTAATTAAGTTTTTATAATATTTAATATAATAAAAATACTTCAAATTCAATTTTTGACATTTAAATCATAATTAAAAAAAGTTGTCAAACCAAATAGCCTACTAGTAGTTGTTAAAATAGTAATATTAGAGTGAACTTGAAAACAATAAAAATAATATTTGGGATGAATTAAAAAAAATGTAGTTGAAAAGAATCCAAATATTTATAAAAATTATCAAACTAGCCTAAGAAAATAATAATAATAATAATATTTTTATGAAAAAATTCTACATAAATGTTAATTATTTTTAAAATTTAATTATTTATTATAAAATATTATTTGATTATAAATAAAATAAATAAATTTAAAGATAAAAATATCCATAAATTATAAAACACTCAAATAATCGTATCAAACAAATTAAAAAATAAATAAAATCCAAATAATTATATCTAATTAAATTTCTTTTAAATATCATCCTCTAACACCTCAAATTCGGATTGGGTATATGTTTTTATTTTAACAACTTAGTAGTAGGGATAAGCTTAAATGGGCTTAAGACCCCAGCTCAAGACTCATTTGTCTATGCATTGTCTGAACAACTTCTCTAGCACATGTAAAACATCAAGTGGTGTTTCTATATGTAAATTTTATTTTTTTTGTTAAAGGTTAAATTCGAAATCAAAACAGTTGAAACAAAACTAAATATAAAACCGGATTTATTACGGTTTCATTTTTACCAAATCGATCCAACAATTTGGTTTTTGGTTTAACACCACTGAAACTACTTACACCGTTCATCCCGACCAAATGTTTAAATAAAACGTCATAAACACATAGTGATAAGTAATGTATTATAATTATTTATTATGTCACAAAAACCTTTAAAATAAAAAAGTAACTGAAGAGCACCATGAACATTTAGACATGTCAAAAATTATTAAGAATATTAACTATTTTCATTGGTAAACAAACTTAATCTCAAAATTATTGACTAAGATTAGTGTAGTGTGTCAAAAAATAAATTCTTAGTATAATAAAATTTTATTTTGGAGAATAATTTATTAAATTTTATGTAGTGATATTTTAATACATTATATTATTCATATAACTACAATATATAAGTTTATTTATAAGTTTTTCATAAAATATGTTGTTATTAACATTATTCTTATATTGTTCACCTATATTTATATTATTGTTATTTGTTCATATACTAGTTGTTATTGATATTCTTAAATATAATTTAACAAATTCGTTAATGAATAAAACCAATTAAACCGATCTTCTATCCGTTAAAATCAAGCTGATCAAATCGAACAACCAACGATTTGAAATTTAATAAACCGACGTCAACAATTTGAATGTACATTTCGATCAATAAACCGATGAAACATAATCGCTTACCCTCTTAGTTTAGTTGATTGGTTTATTTTATATGTTTGTTTTGTAGGACTACAAAAATTGACAATGTTTATTGAAGTCATATTTGTTTTTAAACTGGTCACTAGTTCGTCATGCTTGATAGCCCGTCTCGTGTCTTGCCTTGTTTGAGCGTATTTATTGTTTTTAAATAAGTTTTTTAATTAATGTGCATGTATTATAGTCGTGTGTTTAATCGTATATTTAAAAAATAAAATAAGAGGAAAAATATATATTAACTTTCAGCAAATTTTCTTTTATATATCATTAAATAGTTTGTTTGTTTTTGTTAAAAAGAATAAAAATCAAATCTCATATTCTAAAATTACAAAATTAAATTTATTGCAAACCATATTATTTATAATTAATTAAAATTTAATTATTAGAACTTAAAGCACCATTACATAAATATTAAAAATATTATAACAAGTAAATAGGCCTAAAGGCCAATTAATATGGCATGCAACTAAACAATGATTACCCAACATATATAAACCTATCAAAACAAACAAAATGTACCTACTGACTTGAATTATCCATTTCTTTTAGGACCACTGTTAAACTTTGATTTCAAATGAAATTATGACTTTGGAGGAGAAATTTGACATTAATCCATGAAGCTCACAAAACTTTTTTATTGTGTTTTTCTTTTTGCAATACCCAACTTTTTTTAGTAGAAAATTTGGGTTGGATAATGCTAATGGAGGCTATGGGCCTTGTTTGAACCTGGACTGTAAAAAGGTTTTGGGCCTTGTAAATTTTGACTGAAACAAAATATATAACTATTTAAAAAACAAAAAAAGACAGACTATTAACTTGTTTCAAAACAGTCCGAACTCAAAATTGCGGGATTCCAGTTAGAATGAAGGTTAAAATCAATTTGTTTTATTCTATCCATAATAAATTTAAATTAAATTCGTTAATTCGTAATACAAATCATTTTACTAATTAATACAGATATAATATATAAATTGAAATGAATATAATTAGCACGATTCAAACTAAAAAATATTTATATATTTGTAAATGTCAGCTTAAAATTATTCAACAATTTTTTTTAGAGAATATCTGATTAAGGATAGAACAAAATCTTTTTACATCATATCTAAGGGATTTCTTGGTTCGGTCCGACGAAACAATCCTAGCCTTGCCACGTGCCCCATGCTACTCGGGTCAGAGTGTAAGCTAGTGATACTTTCGACTACTGAACTTTCACCATCAAGATGATCATGGAAAAGAAGGTGATTATAACAATCTTTCTAGTATTTTTGTTTTCTATTTATATTTGTGAGAATCCTAAGGAAAAATATTTTTCTTTTTTCTTACATATTCAAATTCAATCCGAATTAAACTAAATCCGAATTTAATCCAAATTGAAATAGTTAATTCAATTTTATAATTTGGATTCGGTTCGGATTAGTCCGTCAAATACTCATCTCTTGGATTAAGAAAATCTAATTATTTAATATATTTTATTATTTAATGTTTAATTATAAAAAAAATAGTATTCAATTTTTAATTTTATAATTAATTTTATTAATTTATAATTTGAATCTGAGAAACATATAAAATTGACCAGACAAGAGGTAGAAAATAAGTAAAAAAAACATATTATATTGACATGAAATGTAATTTAAAGAAAAATAAATTAAAAATTATATTTTTATTTAAAATAGTTTGGATAATTCTAATTCAATCCAAATTTAATTTTATCCGGACTCCAATCTGATCTCAATCCAATCTGAATTAGTATTTCGGATTCAGGTCGGGATTTTGAATTAATCTACTCAATTCTCACCCCTAATTCTAATAAATCGTAAAAATTATTTGCAAGTTATTAGTTATATTTATATAATTAAATATAAAATTGTTTAAATAATATTAATAATAAATAAATGACACAAAAATAAGTAATATTTAAAAAATAATTATATAAATTTCTCTATTTGAAATTTTGAATAAATAATTTTTTTTAAAATTTTAAATTTAAATTTTTTTTTTATAAAATAGTATAAAATTAAAATTATTTATAAAATCATAAATTATAAATCTTAAAAAATTGACTAATATATGAGCTAAATTAGATTTAATCCCTGCTTATATAAGTATAGTAAATTAAGAATTACTTCAAATTTTAAGAATTTATATTAAAATAATATTAATTATATATAATTAAATATACAATTAATCTAACAAATAAATAAAAATAATTAATTATATGAATTCATATATTAAAATTAGTGATATTTGTTTATTTTATAAATAAAAGTTCATTTATTCCTATAAAATAAAAATAATTTATAAACCCACCAAATTATAAAAGTTTAGCGAGTATAAAATCAAATTAATTAGTGTTTTTATAAAAATTTAACTAATATATATTTTTGTAAAATTTAGGTATGCTTCTCAGGTTGAAGAGCCTATCTAAGAAATAAAAAATGATATTTTTATTTTGAAAATTGATAATGATATATATTTTATAACGTTTAATTTTAAAAATATATATATTTATCTCGGTGATCATGACAAAACTAAATCAGCATCTTCTGTTGTCAGATGTATCCATTTGAAAAATATTAGTCTTCATACAGATGTACTTATCTGACCATAATAAAGTCTCATGCACCGTCTGAACAACTTCTCTATTTTCGAAGTCGGAGAGCGCCACTACACATGTCAAACTTAAGACTGCTGCTTATAACACCTACAACATGCTTGTCGTGTTTCTGCATGTATTTGTTTGTTTTATATAACTTTGTTTGTTTTGTAGGTTACAAATTTATGATAGCTATTAAGCACTCAGTCGTATATATCTGTGTTTAAAATGGACACGAGTCTGTCATGCCTGATAACTCGTGTCTTACCGTGTCACCGTGTCTTGCCTTGTTTTTGATCATATCTTATCTGTTGTGTTTAAATTAGTTTTAAGTATTGTGCATGTATTAGTTATGCATTTAATCCTTTATTTAAAAAGTAAAATAAATTTGAGAAGATATATTTAACTGTTTTTCTTTTATATTTTCTACTTAAAAAAATTAAATCTCATATTCTAAAATTACAAAAATTATATTTATTGCAAAGCATATTAAGTTATTAATTAAAATTTAATCATTAGAACTTAAAGCACCATTACATAAATATTACAAATATTATATCATTATATATATATATATTAAACATCAAATCATTGTTTGTATTGATGGACTGATTATTATAATAATATTAATGTTGGTTAGCAAAACACAAATATTAGAGTTTCTAGTACTGAAAACTTAAAATAGTAGCGAATATTAATTAGTATGTAGATTATATTAATCATAACACTTTTCTTAATAAAGTTTTTTTATATAAAAAAAAAGGTGATGAGTTAGCATTTGTATTGTAAATATTATTTGATTAAACACATGCTATTGTCAAGTCAAGCAACAATATTTTTCTTTAATTTGTCCATAGTTGGATTAATTAAAATTAACAAATAGACAATTATATTTTCGTTTCATCTCATCTAAGATCAAACATGATTGTCTTATCATGTTCCGCCTAAACACGTTTCATCTCATCTAAGATCAAACATGATTGTCTTATCATGTTCCGCCCTATCATGTTTCGCTTATTTTATTTTATGAAGTGCGACTAATCACTGCGGGTTAAACACATAACACATAACTCGTAACGGGCTCGACCCCAAGATTTCAAAAGGTTGGAAATATCCATATCTTGTTGCTGCAATATCCCCACCTGTTAGAACCATTTAATCAAGATTAAAGCTAGACTAGAAAAGAGGATAAACAAGTAAAATCATTTAACCAATTAAGTTAATTAAAATCGTTTTTTTTAGTATAAATTTAACCTATAATCCAAAAAATCATTCGAGTGGTTTATTTAACAACTCAATAAACCATTGAAGTGAGTGGCGGCTACTCAAGTGCTAATCTGCATCCAACTAAGAAAACCATAAACTAACAGCGTATTTATTCCACTTATAAGGACAAAGACAATGACAGCCTATTAAAGTTTTCATTCTAAACAATAAACACTGAATTTATAACAAGTACAATTAAATTGTTGAGATTTCATAAAAAAAAAAAAAAATTTATAAAAACATATTATTGTACATCCAACTTTAAGCTTTAGTTATTTGAAAGGATAAAATTAACCCATTTCATTACAGTTTTAATTTATAATTACAAAACATTATAAAAAATAAAAAGATGCTAATTAATTAAATCGAAACAAACTTGAACCAAAATTGAACTATTGATCGATTTCCTTTAGAAGTATTTTCGTCACATCTTGATGAACAAAAGAACAACAACAACAACTAAGTTAAACCATTTGATTATACATACATTAAGTAATCGATCCTCCATTGGAATAGATTTTAAGAGAGAGAAAATTAGACAGAAGCAAATGCCACATAATTTCCAGGAACATCTGGAGGAGACAAGGCCAAAAGCACAAGCAACACCATAATCATGACCGGAACTAGGAGCAACGTCGATGGCGGCGGCGGAAGCGGCGGCAGGATTAGAGGCAGCAGAAGAAGAGAGACAGTTAAAGCCACCATTATAAGTACCGATCTCAAACTGAAGTATTTCGCCAACATGAACAAACTGCTCCGGTTCTGTACCACCGACTCTTTTGTTGCTATCTTGTAAATTGTGATCCGGTCGGATAACAATGGTCGCCGATCAACCTCGTATGTTCTCATCATCATATGATCCTTCTCCCATCTCTTTATCATCTCAAGCCGGTTCAGTGCATGTAAATCCACGTCAGATTTTCTAGAGAGAGAAATAGAGGATTTGGATTTGGGATTGATTTCCATGGGAGAAAGAAAAAATAAGAAAGATTATTTATAAGATGGGGTTGAGATGGACGCCGTTACTTTCGCCGTTAATAATCAAACGTCGGTTACTCAAGTCGTCAAAGTTGACACGTAAGCAGACCGAGAAAGAATGGGGTTGGATTCACCGTACCAGGTGGGCATTCTCTTTCTACCCATGTGTCAACTTTTAATGGGACCCATTCTCTCTCTTATTAAATAACCTCTTCACAAAATATGAATTATGCCCTCTTTTTATAATTAAATATTCAATTAACTTCTCAAACTTTTAACCTCTCCCCAATTTCTTAACCCTACCTATAAGATTACAATGGTGACAATTTTTTTAAAGTTTGGTGGCAAAATTAAAATCAGAAGAAAGTTTGTGGGCAATAGCAATAATCTCTTAATAAAATAGAATTTATAAATTAATGGATACACATGAAGAACATGTGGCCCTCACGTGAATGTCAATAATTTTTTATAAGGAATATATAATTATAGAATAGGTAAATCATAAAAGGTGTATATATAAATTGATAATTAAATGAATTTTTAAATGTTTAAGAATTTGTTTAATATTTGTTAATTGTTAGTATAATACCATTCTATGCAATATAACACACGTTTGGGAGATCTATTATTTTATAACCTTATTATACTCTCCTAATAAAAATGTAATGTATCAGTCAAATTTGTTCGAAAAAAAGAATAGAAAAATCATCGGAAATTTATTTAGAAATTGCTAACAACTGAAACTCGCTAAAAATTAGTTGTAAATTTTGTTGGCAAAATGTGTCGTGAATAGATAAATACAATCCGACCTTTTGTAACTTTTCACGATATGTTGTTGTATATGTCAGTAAAAGTGTTGCGAATGTTTATTGCATAACGATTCAAATTGTATTAAAAGTTGTTATATGTTAGTTTATAATTTGTAATTGTTTAAAAGTGGATATTAGTAATTTCTTTTGATAATTAAGTAAATAAATTAACTCACATATCTAGAGGTTCGAACTTGTCAGATGGCAAGTTTGGTTAAATGATTAAATATGTTTGCGGGCTATATATATAGTTAATCCGTTGTCTCATTTTTTTTTATATCTACCTAGGCTAGCTTGTTCGATTATAAAATAACTGTTTTAGTTATATATAGCGTTTGAACCACTACTAAGTAACAATATACAATGAAAATGATCTAGCTAGATTTCAATGAATATGATAGAGTGAACGTATCTAAAAGTAAAGTAAGTAGTTCAAAATTAAGAAATATATATATGAAGGAGTGAGACTACCATACGTCATATGTTATTTTGGCAGCCCTAATTTGAAGAAGACGTTTCAAATTTGGAAACTTCCTTATGAACTTAGTTCAAGATTGGTGGGATGCTAACAAGTACTTTCTGATCCTATTCTTTCTCATTCTCATTCCTTGACTTGAATTGCTTTCTCAAAAGTAGACATATATGGTCGAAATTTAGGTTGTTCATTTATTTTATTTTGAATGTTTGTCCACAAGTATAACTACCACTACATATACTAATCTTAATTCTTATGATAACTTCGTAGTATGCGGTCGATATGTTTACTATTTTTGTCTAATAATAATTAGGGTTTATATTTAAAAAATCGTAACTCAATGATAGGATACAAAAAATTATAATCATGGGTTCGAATCTTCACACTCGGATTACTTACGAGAAAAAAAACAAAAAACAAAAAAAACAATTAAGATTTTCATGTTTTTCGTGTACATGCATTTACTCGGGAGGGAGGTGTTCATCATTAAGTAATAATTGCTTAAATTGTTTCCGTTTCAAGGAAGGGATCCATGTTGGAGGAATGATCGATGTTTCGAGAGGAAATGCAAATGTACCTTCGAAATCTATGGATGATTGAGCTAGGTGTTGGTAAGTTTTGAGTAATCTCTCAGAAACCTCTCATGTATTGTTGGTACAAATTGGAAATTGGAGAGGAAAGATTTGGTCTATTTGAAAAAGGTGGAATGGATAATGTAATTAAAGGTGGAATTTTTCCATTTTGTAATTAAGTGGAATGCTTCCATTTTGTTACATAGTTATATGTTTTAATCTTTTTGCATACTATGTTTTAGATATTTTGGAATATTGTACATATATTTAATGGTTTACAAATAATCAATAGTGTTAGATAAAATTAGACCGGTTCATATAAACCTAACTTAAATAAATCTTCCATGCAGGAACAAGGAACCGGACCGGACAAACAAAAGAACCGGCTAAAGAAAACTAGTCGGTCAAGTCATTAAACCGGCCAGGAACACTTGGAATATAACCGCACAAAGAAAGGATCAGTCAAAGCTTAAAACCGGAAACATCAAACAGCCGACCAGCCACAAGGTAGAGGAATAACCGGAAGAAGTCCGGTTATATCACCCATACCGGAAGCCATCCGGTTAAGTCGAATGACCGACCAATACAAGAAAACAATTCGGGTATCTGTTGAGAATGATACCAAAGGAACAGACTGAACACTTCCATATTCATACAAGTCTGAGGAAAGTCTGCAGGCTGCAGAAGACAGTCCTACAGAATCTTTCCACTTCGGGATAAGTCAGAAAGAAGATATTCCAAGTACAGACAACTGTCTAACAGACAGTGCCTACATTGAGTAAAAGACAAACCTAGCAGGTTTGTCTTACATACCGGAAGAACAGACTGCCAGGTCTGAGGTTGACCATCAGGTCTGAGGAAACGACCGCAGGTCTGAATCTCTGAATCACTGAACCTCTGCACCCCTGCTCAACCAATCAGATTCAAGGCAGTGAAATATGACCGTTGGCATATTTCACCTATAAAATGGGCAGTTGAAGAAGAGTAAAGATGCGACACACAAGAGACACAGTGAGACAAGTGAGAAACTCTAAGAGCATTTAATCTACAAGTGAAAACAATGCGTTCTATCTTTAGAGAAAGCCTGAGTGCTAGTGTGTGTAGTTTACAATTCCGGTATAAATTGTAAGAGTGTTATCGAGCAGGAAATAAGTCTCGATCGGATTGTATTGGTATTCCTTAGTGAATATCCTTCTCACGGTTTCGAGAGGAAGGGGTGACTTAGGAGTTTTATCTCCGAACATCCATAAAATCGCTTTTGTCATTTACTTTCTGTCGGCTCCATTTTCTAACCGATCCGTACCGCTATAACCGACTTAACTCTATTCAAGCCGATTCACCAGGTTACCGAAACCGACCCACCATTCTCTTTAACCTTCATCATCCGAAACCGGCTTTGCCTATTATACAAGTGTGCTGCTTCAACCTGAGATCTATATACCCTTCACTGTATTGGCCATGAGATCTAACTTACTCGTGTGAGGTCGTGATCAATCAACAAATGAATTAAGTTAGAAAACCTTACAATGGAAATATTAATTAGAAGAAAAAGGGTTTGATAAGTAAGTATTGATGGTTACACATCACATTGCGTGTTTAGTTTGAAGGAACATTATTAATTACGTACGTGGTACCAACATTATATTGTCTATGTTCTGATAATGTCTTTATATAATTATATCCCAAAACAAACAAATCTTATTTATTCACTCAATTGGTCCCAAGTATCCCAAACTCTTTTAGTATCATGAAATCATTGCAGATATCTGGTCACCATCATGATCAACTTCTTCTTTTTGGTGAGTGTGGGCTTCAATTTCTTTAGTTTGGTCGAATTCATGCATAAACGGTAAACCTACCCACGTCATAATTAATTATAGTTTTATTTAGTCAAATTTAAGCTGCTATAGCTAGCTCAATTATTTATTTATATTTATACTTTTACGCGTTGAAGTATCTAATTGGTCTATCATAATAGAGTTTTTTTTAAAAAAAAATTATATTTTTGTTTAAAAAAATAATTCGTATTTAAGTTACATTTCCATAGAGAATGATCTAATTTAAGTGCAATGTCCTGGTGGTGGTGAATAGAACAGTGTGCTAGCCTTATACATGAAATAAACAATAAGGAGTAATAATGGAAAAAGATATATAAAAGGGTAAAAGAGATATAAATTTTATTATTTTTTCAGAAAATTTCGCCACATTATTTCCTCTCATAAATTTTCTGACCACCCTGTCATTTCTCATAAACAATGGTCCAAAAAAAAATTGAATTGTAATACTATTGTTGATTTTTATTTTTGTTATTCTAATAGGCTTTCTTGTTTGTTTTCAGGCGTATTGGTATGTAATGCCCCAAACATGTATTGTTACATGTGAAAAAATAGACTATAAATACCCGAACAAATCAATAAGTCACTACAGTTTAAGTTCAAAAGATATTCATGAATGTATTTATAGTTTATTAATCTCACTCTTATAAAAATTCATATTTACTGTGATTTCTCGATGTGAAAACATCATAATCTCTCTAACTTAGTCATCATCTCATTTATAGTCATAGATTCCCGAGTTAGAACTCTAAAAGTGACCAACGTGACACTTTGTTCTCGCGGAATTTAAGAGGTGCTTCTCCACGACACGACACTTTGTTCCTACCATCGGGTCGGCTCTGATACCACTTATAACGCCCCGAATCCGGATACAAGGGAGAACCTCTTGAATCTTACGGGAACAGAGTTTCATGTGGGTCACTTCTCTACAGTCCTAATCGGGGAAGTCTGTGACTACGAATGAGCTATAAATACCCTAAACAAACCATTGAGTCACCACATACCAAACTCAAAAGGTACCCATGAAGGTATTTACAATCTATTAGCCTCACTTTTATAAGAATATCATATTTAGTATGATTTTCCAATGTGGAACATCACAATCTTCTCAACCTAGTCACGCGATGTTCTCGTTGGGATTCAAGAGGTACTCCTCGTGAGTGACACTTTGTTTTTACCAGCAGGTCGGCTCTAATATCACATGTAATGCCCCAAACCCGGATATTGTTACCTCTAAAGAAAATAGACTATAAATATTATCAAATAAATTACTACACCCAAGCTCAAAAAGTATTCATTAAATATTTATAGTTTATTAGCTTCACTTTTATAATGAATTCATATTTATATATTGTGATTTGTCGGCATTGAACATCACATCATACTTAGTTTAAGATAATTTAATTAAGATATTTTACTTATTAGAATAAAGTTTTTTTGTTTTTGTTTTTGTTTTTTAACTTAATAGTGATTTTATTAAAAGGAAATTAGGTGAAGTGATAGAGAAAGATATTGAGAAAAGATGAGTAATCAACTCCCATATAACACAAGTATCAACAATAAGACCTTAAATGTGAAAGTCAGTTAATTATTCAAATGAACAGTGAACAACTAAGAGAAATAAACCAAACACAATAATAAGTCAGTTATTTTAGAAACTTCAATAAAGATCGTCGACATATATATGATTACATTATGTGACGTTGTTGCCTTTATCTTAAGAGGCGGAAGAGTTTAAAATTCATAAACAACTTCCTTAATTTCTACCACTTAAGCATATTATTCAGATGAATAATTCTATTCTTTTTTTTTGTAATCTCTCATGACTTTCATGTTATTAAGACATAATTATTTATTGAATATGTAAAAACTTTCATTAAACCATCAAACATAAGATCATACAAAAATGAGATAACTTGTCTAGTAAAGAATAAAAACATAACCAAACAACATAACACAACAAGAATGAAACAATAAGAACAAACTTTACTCAATAACTCGAATTGAACACTAAACGCTACAAAGTCTTCCTTAATATGCTCGACTTTTGCTTTCACTCAAATGGTAAATGCATCATTCTCCCAAACTTTTGGTCATTAATTTCTTTATTTGCACCTTATATGTGGAAGAAGCACATATAATATATTCCATTGGTTTATGTATCATCCATAATTGAATATTATATACTCTTCCAAGATATCTTAAAAAAATTAAGGAATAAAAATGTTTCTATCTACAAAGAATTTCCCTTATTTTGGGATGTATATATTTAATCTCATATGGGTTATGATGCCTATATCCATTTAGGGTTTTGTGAGAAAATGTATCACCCCCAATAAGACCTAGTTATGTTCAATGGCATATCTTTAATTTCTTCCTTTTCTTTTATTTATTTATTTATTTAAAATAAATAAAGTAAGAGAGAGGACCCTCATGAATGTGTGATATAGAGCAGTACTAGTCCCACAAGTAATTTATACTTGTACCTTCAATTAGTTGTTAGTTATTTTAATTATATGTTGGGTGCTTTGAACCTCTCACAGCAGAAGAAATATTAAAGTGAGAAAATGAAATGACATAAAAGTAGTAATCATTTATATACTCTTTACAATCAAATATCAAATGGTCACGGAAACCACGCAATTTATATTTATATATACATATATATATGTCTATTAAGTCATGCATGCACCCGTCACCACTTAATTATGAAAAAAAGGATTCTTCGGCTCCAATATTGTATTTGTTCATGCATTTGATCTTGTGGGGTCGACGTACGTTATTAATTCAATGCTTATTTATTCAAGTCACCTAAGTTAGCTAAGCTATATATACATTAGCTAGAGGACTTTAAAACCTATTTTTATGAAATTTATAACACATGCAAAACTATTATTTAATTTTTTTAATAATTAATTAAGATGCTTATTAAAAATTAATCAAAAAAACATAACACTAATAAGATAAACAAAAAAAAAAAGCAATACAAAGACAAATTCATCATTGAGGTTATAATTAGTTTATTAGGTAATTGTGATTGTAATTAGTTTTTACATGGCACTCACAAGTGATCCAATTCACACAAAAATAAAATACATATATATAATGCCAAAATTAAGTTACAATTATTGAATATCATTTCGTTGAAGATTCTGCGATGTCGACAAGTTCTTGACATCATTTAATGATCAAATCTTTGGCTCCACAAGCAAGAAAAAAAACTCCCAGTAGGAGTTCCTAAACCTAGACAAAGAAACAGATGGGCAAATATGTTCCAAGATAAGCTAAAATAATCCATGTCAAAATCTAGGTCCTTTAGGTTGAAGGTTTGTGGATGTTTTAATTTTCATGTCTTTTAGATGTTTCTTACTTGCATTGTAATTAGTAAGTACTTTTTTCTTATTTCTTTTTGGAATTTAGGCTCTCTAACCTAGATTATTAAATAATTTTGAACAGTTTTAATTAATCTAATTGTTAATTACTTACTTATTTTAAAAATTAGTGTAAGAATCTTAATGCCTTAGGGTTTAATAGTTGTATTTTCTCGGGGTACCCCAACAAAAAGTTACGCAATGAGTTCGCTAACAATTTTTCATGATTGGGTTATCTCTTACCTTTGGTTTGAAAATATCACCATGAAACAAAGTTGATGTTCCTGGTAGATCTGAGTTTCTATTTTTGGAATGAAAATAAATGACAGCAACTTAGCTCCTTCCACTTATTATACATTTGATTTTTCTTTTTTCTTTTTGTTCTTATAGAAAATGTAACACTTGACATCATGCCTTTGAAATTGGCCTTGGCCCATTATTTTGTGTTGTTGACATTTATGGCCACAAAGCAATAAAATGTGTCACCCTTTTAGGTGACATAACACATGCCTAAAAAAAACTTTTTTTCGACTAAGTTTATTCTTTAGAGGAGCTGAGGAGGCTAGCACAACACCACATATGACTAAATGAACCTTGTTTAGGTATAAAAACGCAAACTGAGACAAGGTGAAAAATAAAAGGATTATAAAAGATTGTATAATTTGGTTCAAAAGTTTAATTTTGCATTTGATCAATTAATCTAAGAACTAAACTGTTCCATGCAAGGAATTTTTACAAATGATTTATAAATGTACTTGCTTCGTCTTCACTACAAAATGTTTATTATTACTAAATGTTAAGGTTTGATAAATTATTTTATGAAAATATGAATCAAAGATATTTGTATAATTGATATAAAAAGATTGTATAATTTGGTTCAAAAGTTTAATTTCGCATTTGATCAATTAATCTAAGAACTAAACTGTTCCATGCAAGGAATTTTTACAAATGATTTATAAATGTACTTGCTTCGTCTTCACTACAAAA
This sequence comes from Impatiens glandulifera, assembly GCF_907164915.1. Classification (NCBI taxonomy): domain Eukaryota; kingdom Viridiplantae; phylum Streptophyta; class Magnoliopsida; order Ericales; family Balsaminaceae; genus Impatiens; species Impatiens glandulifera. The sequence continues at coordinate 117,074 of NW_025919040.1, forward strand.
TGTTTATTATTACTAAATGTTAAGGTTTGATAAATTATTTTATGAAAATATGAATCAAAGATATTTGTATAATTGATATAAAATGTTACATTATGGATTTATGATAAATGATTTTGAATTGTTGGAAACTAATTAAGAGGAAGTTGAGGAGTCAGGGACGGATTCGGTGGTAGGGTGGGCTTAAATTTTTTTTAGGGTGGGCTAAACTAAGAAACAATTTTTTTTGATAAAACGGGTAAATAAAAGTAAGTTTTACTATTTTTAATGATTAAATAAATAAAATAGTGAATTCTATTGATTTTTTTTAATAATTAAGGGGTAATGTCACATTTTAACCGTAAAAAAAAAATTCGGGGTAGATTTCAGCCCACCAAGCCCCTACATAGATTTGTCCCTATGAGGAGCCTACCTATGTCAAGAGGCTGACTGGGGATATTGTGCATCACACATCTTTGGCGATGAACTCTTTTCTCTTTTGATCCATCACTTTTTAAGAGATCTCGATCTACTAACCTACGCGAGTGGATCACATTGAACGGGTCTATGATGTACACGACACCTCGATACTCACCCGTCCATCCTGTCTCCAACATATGTTATTGTTGTGGAGGGTCGGGCAAGTGTTGATCACACTGATAGGTTTAAGTATAGGGAATGACCGAAAATGAGGTACATTTATGTTACGAGGAAGAAGTATGATAATGGACCCAATGTATCATATAAAGATCTTATATATATTAAATTCGTATAATATTCATAATAATGTGTTTGTGTTCGAAATGTTGTATATAACAAACGACAATGACACTAGAATCTGAATTACATAACTTGTATTAATCTATTTTTTATTGGGTTAATTGTCATCGTCAAGTTTTTGCTCACTCAAAATGAAGTGGATTGATGAGATGATTTAATCATTTAAATAAAATAGTTTATTAATTTGAACTTAATTTTATAGTTGTTTATATGTGGATGTCAATGCAAGACATGACTAAAGTCCTAGTTGATGGTCCATATACAAGACACTTACATCTAGTTGGTTGATGGCTTCACCAAGTTATAAAAATAATGTGATTATTATTACCTTAATTTCAGAACTATATAAAATGCTATTATTTTTTTTTTGATGAATGATGGTTACATTTGTTTGAACTTAGAAGTGACTTTCTTTAATTAATTAAACTATTTTATATGTTATTTGATTGATCTAGCTGCTTAAACATGTCTTGATTTCTTATGGAGTGGGTGGGGTTAACTTATAATTCTATTTATTTCAATTAAAGATTGAGATATATTGTCAGAATAAGGACTTGTGGGGACTCAAGCATATTATATATGAGAAATGATATTTTCAACGAATGAGTAGCGAAAGCAAGGCCACGAATCCTACGTGGCCTTGCCAGCTAGGAGAGAGAAAAAAAAAAAAAAATAAAAATAAAAATAAAAAAAAAAAAAAAGAAAAACGTTTCAGTTTCCCCTTCTTCTTTCCTCTCTCTTTCTTCTTTTCATTTATTCTTTCCGGCGGCGATTTTTCTCTTCTCTGGCGATTTTTCTCTCCGGCGGCGGCATCCCCGACTTCTTCAACTTTATTCATCTTATTTCTTTCGATCGAAAATGGTAGGTCTTTTCCTTCGGGTATTTCCGTTCACTTCATTGTCTGTATATATGCATTGGAAACTCAGAGCGGTGTCATTCCTCTCCCCTTTTCAGGCTGGTACATCTCCAAGCAAGACTCCAAAATCTCCAAGGACAAGGTAAATAACATCTCCTTTTGAATTCTGAAACATTTTGATGATTTGAAGACCGTTTAGGTTTTTGCGGTTAGGGTTAGGGTTTAGGGTTAGGGTTATGGATTTTTATGATTCTGCTGATTCTAATGATTTTAACGATAGAAATGGTTGATTATTTTGTGTTTATTTGCTTCTATGTGATGATTTATGTGATTTTTTATATGTTTGGCTGTTATGGGTCCCGAAAGTGTTGTTTCGGGGACCCGAAAGTATGATTACATAGTCCAGAAATTTGATTTTGATATGTGTTTTGAATGAACGGTCCCGAAAGTGTGGTTTCGGGACCCGAAAGTGTTGTTTCGGGACCCGAAATGTGTTGTTTCGGGACCCCAAAATTGAATTTTGATATGTGTGGCTGTTATGAGTCCCGAAAGTGTTGTTTCGGGACCCGAAATGGTTAGTTTCGGGACCCGAAATGGGTTATTTCGGGACCCATAAATCTGATTTTGTAATGTTTGTCTGTTATGGGTCCCGAAAGTGTGGTTTCGGGACTCGAAATGGGTGGTTTCGGGACCCATAAATCGTATTTTGTAATGTTTGGCTGTTATGGGTCCCGAAAGTGTGGTTTCGGGACCCGAAATGGGTGGTTTCGGGACCCATAAATCGTATTTTGTAATGTTTGGCTGTTATGGGTCCCGAAAGTGTGGTTTCGGGACCCGAAATGGGTGGTTTCGGGACCCATAAATCGTATTTTGTAATGTTTGGCTGTTATGGGTCCCGAAAGTGTGGTTTCGGGACCCGAAATGGGTGGTTTCGGGACCCGAAATGGGTGGTTTCGGGACCCGAAATGTGTGGTTTCGGGACCCGAAATCTGGTTTCGGGACCCGAAAATGGGGGTTTCGGGACCCGAAAATGGTGGTTTCGGGACCCGAAATCTGGTTTCGGGACCCGAAATGGGTGGTTTCGGGACCCGAAATTTAGATTTTTAACTTGTTTTCTCTTGGTTTTTAACTTGCTTTAACTTTGTTTCTCTTAGATTATCTGTTTCATGTTTTTTAAATGTTTATCTTTTGTTTTTGTAGGGCAAATAAACGTAAAAAGAATGCCCAAGAAGCAGCATCTCCCAAAGCAGTTCACAAATCCCCAAAAGCTCCCAAATTAGTTCCGAAATCCCCCAGAGCAGCAGCTCCCAAAGCAGCCCCACACAACCTTTTTTTAACTAGGACATCTTCTTTTGGCCTTTTCAATCTTCTCCAACTTCTGTCTAATGATCAAAAGGAGGCTGTGAAGTCAATAGGCTTTGGCCATCTACTTTCATTATCACTTTCAAAATGCCCCGGGGAGATATCCCGTTATCTAGTGAGGCAGTTTGACTGTGATAAATGTTCTTTCACTCTAGAGAATGGCGAGGAAGTGAAAATCGAAGAAGAAGATGTTGAAATGGTATTGGGTCTCCCCAGAGGGGAGTTGGACATTGTAGAATATCAGAATAACGAGACTGATGACAAGCTGAAGGCATTTAGGACTCGATGGGGTAACCCTATTAATGGCGCTCCTTTAGTGACTGCTATGCCGACGAAAATGATTGAGAACAAAGCTGCTGACAACAATTTTAAGATAGACTTCGTATTATTTGTTGTCAGCTGCTTTCTCTGGTGTGATCACCTAGGTCAACTATCAAGGTACTATCATTTTTGTTATTTCATTTGCATCACAACTTATATGACATGTTAATATGACTCAAATATGTTTTTTCCCCTTGCAGGTATAGAATTCTGAAATCTATTTCAGATGTTCAAAATATCAAGAAGTTCAATTGGTGCAAATTTGTACTTCAAGGATTAGTTCAATCATGCGCAAAAGTGAAGGAGAATGAAAAACGACATTTCCAAGGACCACAGACTTTCCTTATTGTAAGTTATCCGTTAATTAATTTCTCTGTTTGCAAAAATAATTGGTTTTAATTAACATATGTACGTTTTCAGTTGTGCTACGTGTATAGGGTGAGCAACCCACAAGTGGGAGGAGTTAATGACCGTCGATTTCCAATACTGTCATGTTGGAATGACACGACTTTGAAGTTTAGACTGGATACGGAGTTAGAAAATGGAGGATTCGGACAAGGAAGCGTTGTGGGACGAATTCCACTACCGAGGATGTGGGGGGAGAACGATGAGGAGGATAATGATGTGGGGGATGATGATGAGGAGGATATGAATGAGGGGGTGTCTGAGACCCCAAGGCGGCGGCGGCAGCAGCAGCAACAGCAGCAGCAGAACCTAGGAATAGGTCACCACCTAGGACTAGGTCACCACCTAGGACTAGGTCACCACCTAGGACTAGGCCACCTACGATGAGGTCAGAACCAACGCAATCAACACCTACGAATCAAGGCCTACCACCTATGCATATAACACCTCTTAACACGGCAGGTCCGGACGTTGATAAACTGACTTTTACAGAGAATTTGGCGTGGATTGCTAAATGTACGCTGTTTATTGAAAAGGCCACGAGAAGACTGGAATCTTTAACTTCAGGCTGGGATGCCTCGCCAATGTATGACAACGCCATCCACGTAATTTATAGAGCAATGGATAAGAATAAACCTTTTAGGGATGCCATGCACAGATACTTCAAAGATCGAACACCCACAGAGGATGATGGGGTAAACGCTCACACTGAGGGGGCTCATACTGAGGGGGCTCACACTGAGGGGGCTCACACTGAGGGGGCTCACACTGAGGGGGCTCATACTGAGGGGGCTCAAACTGAGCGTGCTCACAGTGAGGGGGCTCAAACTGAGGTAGCTCACAGTGAGGGGGCTCAAACTGAGGTAGCTCACACTCAGGTGGGTGATCTCGAAGGGGAAGATGAAGATGAAGTACCTGAAAAAGATGGATCTCCAAGAAAAAGAAGGAGAAATCCAGTGCGACATATGAAAATTCCAGCACGCCTTAAATCTCCATACATGACGCAGAACAAGCCGACGAAGATCATCGAGCCTGCCCCTCAAACTCATGCGGGAAAAGAATTGGTTGCTTCCAAAAAACAGAAGAAATATCCCATACATATGATGGAACTTCCAAAAAGCCTTCAATCTCAATATATGACGCAGAACAAGCAAAGAAATGTAGAGTTCTATCATTATGTCAATATGGAATACCGAGATGAAGTCGTTGTGGGATTCATTTATGCAGCTGATTCGAATGCCTTGTAAGTCAATATTTCATAGTTTTTTAAATCATGTTTGTTTGGCTGAAGTAATGGTCCCGAAAGTGTGGTTTCGGGACCCGAAAGTGAGGTTTCGGGACCCGAAATGGTTGGTTTCGGGACCCGAAAGGTGGTTTCGGGACCCGAAATGGTTGGTTTCGGGACCCGAAAGGTGTTTTCGGGACCCGAAATTGTTGGTTTCGGGACCCGAAATGGTTGGTTTCGGGACCCGAAAATGGTGGTTTCGGGACCCGAAATCTGGTTTCGGGACCCCAAATAATGTGTTTCGGGACCCGAAAGTTTGATTTTTAACTTCTTTTCTTCTTTATCTGGTTTCAGCAAGGAAGTATTCTATGTATCCGAGCTTACCAATATCAACATAGAGCAATTTCAATCAATGAAAAATGAATGCCATGTTGAAAGTGGGATAATTGATGCGTGGGCAAACATGATCACTCTTCACTGCAAATCAACTCCCGACTCGAAAATAGCTTTTTCGACAGTCGTTTCTGTAAGTCTATATCTTTCATTGTTGTTTAAACCAATTTTCTCTTATTCTGATGTTGATTTCATTTGCAGGACTTTTGGAGAATGAAAGACCTTTTCATTGAAAGATTGGTTGAAGAAATGAGAATTTTCGAATTAACTCCCGAATACATGAAAACTGCTAAGCTGGTAAGTCCTTTTTTATATTATCTGATTTTTGATTATATGTGAATCTTGGTGATATTCTTGCAGATAATTTTCCCAATTTTATATGAAAATCACTATTATGTGGTTGTCATCAATATGCAAAACCAAGCAATTGAAATCCTCGACAACCTCCCACTGGACCCAGATATTGAATGGGATGATAAATATGTCACAACTCGGCAACTGGTAACGTTGAAGTCTTTTTTACACATAATGTATTGACTTCTTTGAAAGTGTTTATTAACTTCTTTGGTAAAACAGGTACAGAACTTTGTGGACTACTTCCGAACTATCGACCAAGGGATCGCGGATAAAATTGCTCAATTCCCGTTCAATGTTTTGAAATTACCTTGGCAAGACAGTTCAAATAAAACCGATTGCGGAGTATACTGTATGAGACATATTCATTGGTACAAGGGCGATTCAACAAATTTCAATTGTGGTATAACCATAGAAAATGTAAGTTACATATTTTTTACATTTCATTTGTTTTACAAATCTTTAATAACCGCTGAATTACAATTTCCTACAGGCAAGGGGAATGCTTGAAGCATTGCGAGTCAAATACACTGCAATGATCATCCGTTCAAACTTAAACAAAAATATCCCGAACATCTTAAAGAAGTTTGTAGACATTTTAAAAGTAGAATGTCCTGAAACATATAAGTTGTATGATAACAAGTAATTATAATCATCTTAATTAATTTAGTACATTTTTTGTCTTCAATTATAATCATGTATAAACTAAGTTAAAACAAGTTAAAAACCAAGTATAAAGTATGTTAAAAACCAAGTATAAACTAAGTTAAAACAAGTTAAAAACCAAGTATAAATAAAGTATGTTAAAAACCAAGTATAAAATAAGTGGTTTCGGGACCCGAAATATGTGGTTTCGGGACCCGAAATGGTTGGTTTCGGGACCCGAAATGTGGTTTCGGGACCCGAAATGGTTGGTTTCGGGACCCGAAATGGTTGATTTCGGGACCCGAAATATGTGGTTTCGGGACCCGAAATATGTGGTTTCGGGACCCGAAATGTGGTTTCGGGACCCGAAATGTGGTTTCGGGACCCGAAATGGTTGGTTTCGGGACCCGAAATGTGGTTTCGGGACCCGAAATGTGGTTTCGGGACCCGAAATAAGTGGTTTCGGGACCAGAAATGGTTGTTTTCGGGACCCGAAATAAGTGGTTTCGGGACCCGAAATTAGGTTTTTAACTTGTTTTCTCTTGGTTTTTAACTTGCTTTAACTTTAACTTGGTTGGACTATCTTCGTTAGAAATGAAAGGACAATAATTAATAAAATGAAATATTCAAAGTTATAACATGATCAAAATAAGTACTATCTTCGTTGAATGTTATCACCACACGCATGATCTTCGACATATACTTGAGAGGACAAAAGTGATGTGAAGGATAATTGAGTTGAAAGTGGATCATTCCATTGTTGTTGTTGTTGTGTTGAATCCAAAACTGTAGATGTTGTGGCCGTATTTCCCTTCTTTTTTGATCTCGAAGTCTTGGGAATTTTTTCAATTAAAGATTGTTTCCTCTTTGTTGGTGGTCGTCCTCGACTTCTAACTTTCTTAGGAGAGTGTATCAAAATGGATGTAGCGGGAGATTGAAATGGAGATGGAGATGGAGATGCCTCTGTGCTTTGGTCTTTAGATGCTTCAGTATGGCTTCCATGATTAAGTGACAGAAACTGTTCCATCAAGCCTTTTATTCCGTTCATCCAAAAAGAACAGCTGACTTCAGATTTTACTCCAACTTGTTGAACCTCTTGCATCAATCGAGTTAGACTATTGTGACGTTTTTTTTCTTCAACAGACATATCTGAATCATAAATGTTGGTGATATTTTGATACCCACGCTTAATATCTTTACGCCACCGGTCCATTATATAATGCATTGGTACCTCATTCACCCTCATTTTTTTCAATACAGCCATGATATGCCTACACAAAACACCTCTGAACTCGAACAATCGACATTGACATTTCACATTGCAATCATTTTCTGTGTAATGTACTTTGTAAGAAACATCTCTTACATGTTCTCCATTAACCCCAAGAATGATTTCCTCAACTCTAAATATACTAACTGACCATTCCTCTTCAATGACTGAGATGTCGCACAACATCAAACCTCTAACTTCTTCTTGAACCAATCTAAATATATCTGGAGTGTAGAAGGTTTGGTATTGTCTTTCAAAGGCAAATCCACTTACAGTTGGTATCAAAGAATTAAACGATTTGAAATCCAATTTCTTTTCTCTCTCGATATTTCGCAACAGAGCCCTATCATATTGCTCGACGAATTGTTTGAGAGATGTTTTGGACTGCACGTAGTCATCAAAGAATGCGTTCATACTTTCACTCCGTTGAGATGTTGACATGCCGGCCCAAAATTGTCCTTTGACATAAACAGGTATCCATTTAGATCTTTCCAAATACAAAGATTTCAACCAAACATTATCTTCCAACTGATAATCTTCAATTAATCTATTCCAATCTTCTTCACATTGTTGAATATTTATGGAATTGTATACTATGTTTTTCAGCCTCTTCTTTATTAGATGATATTCAGTATGGCTTCCAAGTTTTATAGGAAGTTTCTTCATTATATGCCACAAACAAAATCGATGATGAGTTTTAGGAAATACCGTCTCAATTGCAATCGCCATGGATCGACATTGGTCTGTGATTATGGCATTTGGAGGTCTATCATGCATACATTCCAACCAAGTTCTAAACAACCAAGTGAAAGAATTTGAATCCTCACTAGACAATAATCCACATCCAAGCAAAATGGATTGACCATGATGATTAACACCAACAAACGGAGCGAAAGGCATGTCATAGCGATTTGTCAAATAGGTTGTATCGAAAGAGATAACATCATGAAAATCTTCAAAGGCAGCCCTGCACCTACCATCTGCCCAAAACACGTTTTTAATTCGGGATTCCTCGTCCAAATCAATAAGGTAGAAGAAGTTTGAGTTCCTGGTTTGCATTCTTAAGAAATAATTAGTGAGTGCTTCAGCATCCCCAATCCCTAACCTCAACCGTCGTGCTTCTGTAACGTAATTTCTACATGTCCTCTCATCGAAAGACATGTTTTCATACCCTCCAGCTTCAACTACAAGTGATTGAAATGTTTTGACCACAGTTATTCCAGCTTCATCGTTTGTATCCAATCTTCTCTTTACATTTCCGTCAATTACTTTGTAGGATCTAACATGACGTATTCTCTTAGGGCTTAAAGAATGGTTGTGCTCAAGAAAAATACTTGTTATCACATATTCCCCTTCATTTCGAACAACAACATTAATCTTTGCTTTACAATCTGTCTTCGTTATTGGTCTAGGCTGATGAAACTTGTTTTTTGACTTCGATTCTTTCAGAAAACTCTTGGCACAACCAACGCTGAAGTATTTCCTCTTACCACCTACATTTTTGCTCCCTAATTTGGTAATGCCGAATCCCGTTAAGTGGGCATATGATGTGTAGAATTCAAGAAGTTGTTCTTCGGAGGAAAATGTCATTCCAACACTAGGAATGTGACTGCAAAAATTAAGTGAAACCGTAAGAAAAAAGTCCATAAACCAACCATTTCGGGTCCCGAAACCACCCTTTTCGGGTCCCGAAACAACCCTTTCGGGTCCCGAAACCACCCTTTTCGGGTCCCGAAACCAACCATTTCGGGTCCCGAAACCACCTTTCGGGTCCCGAAACCAACCATTTCGGGTCCCGAAACCACCTTTCGGGTCCCGAAACCACCTTCCGGGTCCCGAAACCAACCATTTCGGGACCATTGCGGGACAAGGAAGGACCCTTTCTTGTCCCGAAACCAACCATTTCGGGACAAGGAAGGACCCTTTCTTGTCCCGAAACCAACCATTTCGGGACAAGGAAGGACCCTTTCTTGTCCCGAAACCAACCATTTCGGGACAAGGAAGGACCCTTTCTTGTCCCGAAACCAACCATTTCGGGACAAGAAAGGACCCTTTCTTGTCCCGAAAGCAACCATTTCGGGACAAGGAAGGACCCTTTCTTGTCCCGAAACCAACCATTTCGGGACAAGGAAGGACCCTTTCTTGTCCCGAAACCACTAGATCTGTTCAGGGTACCTTTCGGGTTCAACATGGGTGGATCTGTTCAGGTTAAGTTCTTCATCTACTGGGTTGTTCAAGTTCGGTGCTTCGGTTTCCTGAAAAATCAAACGGTTTAAATCCATAAATACTTATGTAAAATGTAAACCCTAGATCTGTAAAATCAAAACCCTAGATCTATAAAATCTAAACCCTAGATCTATTCAAAAAAAAATAAAGATCCTTAAAAAGGATACCATGGAGAAGTAAATGCTGCCGTAGAAAGAAATAAATGCAGCCGGAGAAGAGAAATAAATGCAGTCGGAGCTGGAGAAGAGAAATAAATGCAGTCGGAGCCGGAGAAGAGAAATAAATGATGCGTTTCAGAGAGAGAAAGAAATACAGAAATATGAAACCCTATTGGGTGAAAGAGGATAAATTTGTTTTTTTCTTTATTTTTCTCTCTCCTAGCTGGCAAGGCCACGTAGGATTCGCGGTCTTGCTTTCGCTACTCATTCGTTGGGTTTATCAATACTCATTATATATATAGGCTGTAAGGCAATTTTTAATAATTGTTTTTTAATTTATAAAGCTAGCTAGTACGTCCTAACCGTTGGGAAAATAATTTGTCACTGGCTCTACTTGGCATAAGCTTGGTAAAAAAATAGTATTTACTATTTCTTTTAATTTTTTTTTTATTTTTTTTTTGTATATCTCAATTTTTCAAAATAATAAAAGTAACTTCTCACATTTTCTTTACTAAGTTAAAGTTCTACATCCATCCGTGTTCATAACTATTTAAATTAAAAAGTCAATCCAGAAATTAAAGTTAGAATAGACAGAAAAAAAAAATTGTTGGCCAATCATTCAAAAAGTTGAAAGAAAAAAAAATGTAACTAGAAAGAATTGAGAGTGATTTAAAAAATGTCACATTATTATTATTTTTAAAATGTTGGAATAGATAAATTGGTCATTGACATTGCTATTTTGAAGTTAATTATTTTAAAAAATAATTATTTATAATAAATACTATTTAGAAATAAACGCAAGAAATAAAAATACATATAAATTATAAAATCACTCAAATAATTATAGGAAACTTATAACCCATTATTATCATCTAAACTTCCCTCAAGTCTCATCCTAGCTAATAACTAATCAACTTATAATTGATCTTAAAAAAGTCACATATATGATATATATAATAGTGTACCCCATGCCATATGGTTTTCTTAATTTTGAATTTGTTAATACGTAAATAGATTATCCTGTCTAGCTAGTGACAGTTGGACATGATTTTGTTTAATAAACGATTATGGTTAGAAGTCATATAATATTATTATTATTATTATTATTATTATAAAAATAAAATGCCATTTTGCTATTGCACATGGAAACGGACCCATAAAGTGACTTTTAGGAGACATGGTGGACAAACAAGGCTTAACGAATGAATGATTACGAATTTATTGGTAACAAATTTTCATTTTTAACTTTTATAAAAACATCTTTAAATATTTCCTTTTTTTTCATTATGCTAATTAATAAGCCAAATTAGTATACAATTAAACACTTCCAAGACTTAACCTATTAATATTATCTTGGATATGATCATATATGAAATGATACTCTATATAAATTTTCTACAACATATAATAATATATTTTTAAATTCTCTATTTAAGAGATATTTTATCACTTTAATTTTCTATTAGTTAGTATTTTTTTTTTTTTTTGGTCAAACACGTGACATTTAGTCATTTAAGAATAACTCTTTTGTTATTTATATTATTAATTAAGAGAACAATATATATATATTTTTTAAACTATGACGCTTTGATCATCCTGTTATTTTATTATGGGTTAAAAAATGTTCCACGACAAACAGCACGGTTGAGGCCACGGGAGGGGTTTAAATATTATTATTATTATTTTTATTTTTATTTTGACAAATATTATTAACAATAAAAGTAGAGACCAGGTGGGTCGGATAGAGTGGCTATGGACTGCTAACACGATATGACACCAACCGAGCTGGACCCATTATAAGATACGAGGAGGCCCGACATGTCCGGCCCAACTAGGCCCTAAGCGTGCATTCGTACATGACCCGATTACTGGGCCTTCTGGCCTCTTTGTTTGCTACCTGCATGATTAGCAACCCACGTGGGCCGGGCCATTTTCAACCAATTTTTAAGTGTTTTTTATTTTATTATATTTTTTTGTTTATTGAAATATATGGGTTTACCTTTCTCCTTAATTGAGTTTTTTTTTTTTTTTACTTCTCAGGGGCTCAAGGTAAGACATCTTAGAGAATAAATTCAAAATTATATATACATATATTGTTGGTTACCTTTGTATTGTTATTGTTTTATTTGTATTAACTAATTATTAATTTCATTTTATCAATGAAAAACACAGTAATCATGCTGAAACATTTAAACAGTAAAATACAATCCAATATAAGTTATTAATACAACTAAGAATGACACTATGAAATTGTCCCACCAAAATCAAAATCGAATCGAATTTTTTCGTTTGAGACGGTTTTTCCTTAAAATCGAACAGATATGAGATGAAGATGGTATTTGTGTTCTCTGTCCTGACCCGTCCAGATTTTGCCCCGAACATTATAAATATAATTAAATATATTTATTTATTCACTATATTTTATAAGAATAGTAAGTTTATTTTTTTATAATAATATAAATTTTCAATATTGTATAATTTTATTATTTTTTTAAAAAAATATTTTAATAACGATGCCCAACGAAAATTTTCCGAAATTGAACAAAACCGAATAGGACGGAAAAGGTATTAAAAATATCCCCGAAATAAAAACAGGACGGGATGATAAATACATTCCCCATCTCGAATCGCCCATTGTGATCCCTAAATACAACTCAAAAGTAAAACTCAAGAACTAAGTGAAGCAAAAAATTAATGAGCTGACGAGTCTTCATTGAGATTTGACTCAAATATATTCATGAAAATACACAAAATGTTCTTTTAGTGTAAGATTAGCTAATGAGTATATATGGACAATATTAGCACTAAAAATTAATATTTCTAGATAACTAATATTTTTAATAACACATCTCATATATATGCAAAAAAAAGGGTATATTATAGATGAGAAAAAGGACACAGTTAAGAGATGAAATGAACTCTGCTTCATTTACATTATATTCATAGTAGCATGTATGGAACCAATATAACAAGAAAGAAATTTAAGCAATATTTGTAATTTTAAGTTACCATTCCGAGAGTTCTATGTACACTCATCATTCTCTCTTTTCTTTCCGAATCTTGTGTAAGGACTGCCTAATATATATCGTTTTCTTTTTAGGGTTGGGACTGGGAACGAATAATATACATAATAAATCCAAAATCTATCCAGCATTAGATGCGCTCACTGATGATCAATTCCTCATTTACCAGACTTCTCCTTTGTACCTACATAAGTTCAATGTTAGAGATCGGATCAAGCATATATACAGGTTTTGGATCTCGATAATAAAAATATAACACAACTTACTACTGAAAATACTTGATTTCAATGGCAGGCGAAGAGATGATCCTTTCATCTTCAGGTCCCGGAATTGCTTGATTCTACTACTAGATTTTTCTACCTTAGCCGGCCCGTTACTACTCTCCCCTCCAAGATATTCTACTCCTTTCTTTACTTTCTCGTGGTAAACAGCAGGTGGTGCAAGCCTTAAAGGTGGTATATTTTCTACATCAATCAATTTCTTGTCCTTCTGAAGATTATTCAACATCTCAAACTGTTGTTGAAAGCAGTCCCCAAGTGTTAGAAGTGTTATAAAATACAGTGGCAAGATTTAGAAAGAAAAAAAATAAGAAGTTGGGCTGACCCGTGGAATTTGTTGGGGGCGATAGGAATTCTCAAGGGCATCGTTTTCATGTTGGAAGTGGGAGAGATTTCCTGGAGTTTGATGGGATCTTGAAGGAATTTTGCTTATCAGTCCACTTTCGGCAACAATGCTCTTACTTGATTTGGTATCCTTCTTTGGCATACAGATGGGGCATCCAGTAAGAGAGCCTTCGCGTGAAGTTTGATCGTTCTCTTGAGGCTCACACTGGACATGAGTTGCATGGCCACAATTGAAAACACGAATTCCTGATCTTGAGGAATTCTTCGTTAGGGGATAGCTGCAAATACAGCAAGACAGACTTCGTGGTGCATATCCGTGTGATGCTCCTTTCTTCAGCAAACTCATTGTATAGAATGTGTCATCCTCAATCAAGGATTTTGCAGTGTCCTATAGAAATAAAGGATTTTGCATTAGTTATATTTAAATAATAATAATAATAATAATAATAGTAATAATAAAAGGAGTTTGTCAACCAGGCTGTCAAGATTCAAAATTAACCTTCTAATTCATGTGAAAATACAACATTCCTTTCCAATCTAGGAACAATAGTATACATTGAAAAACATTTGGCAGAGACAATCTAGGGACAATAGTATACATTGCTAATAAACATGTATAAAAGAGTGAACTATAGAGCATGCGAGTTAAGGTAACAAAGGAACTGAGAAATGCAAAGAGTATGATTTACCAGGATTCTCCTCTCGAAACCATATATCCCAAGCATTCCCAATATGGTAACTTTAAAATCACCAAACTCTTGGCTACCACCATCAGTCAAGAGTTTGGCCATGATAGTTGGAAGGTGAACATGTCCAATCATTCCCTCAACGATTTCTTTAATGAACAGAGAAAATAGTTTCTTCAAAGCATTGAAACCCTTGTGGGATTTTGAAATCTTCCACTTAATTATGCACGATTCTTCACCTACTTTCCCACCCAAAGATTCAGCAAGCAATCTGACATGGTTCTCTCGAACACTGTACGAATCTTGCAGAGGCTCGCAAAACCTGCCAGAAGTCAAAACCTCTATCATCCCCAAGGAGAAAGATTATCTAGATTGTATCATGAAAACGAACAAGAAAATACAACAAATCCATACTAATGCATAATTTGGAAAGCAGGTGCAAATTATCACTATGACTACACAATTATCCACTTCTTTTTCACGTTCATCATGATCTAAAAATTCTACATTTGTTGTTTGTGAAAAGTTACAATGATCTACAGAGGAATATATATATATATATATATATATACCAAATCAAGCTGTTACAATTACACTATAATTTGGATCATTATTTTAAAAATAATTTGTATACCAAATTAAACAACAAAATAACACTATAATATGGGTCATTATCCAAAAACAAATCTTATGCCACCTAAGTATTTAATTAAAATTGTTACATTGATCTTTCTTTTTCCCAAAAAATAAATATATAGTGGCAAACTTTCTAAGCTTACGTATCAAGCAATAGGAACCATAGGGTTTCAGACTCCTCAGGATCTAGCCTAGGAGTGTTCCTCTGGCACAGTACAATACATGTTCGCAATATTCCCTGAATGTCTACAACCTGCAAGCAAGATCACAAAGTTTTATCATACATGAAGAACAGAAGACACGAGTGTTGAAAGAAAAGATTTAAACCCACCTCCTCCTCCTTTAATAAAGTACTTGAATGCTCCTTGCCAGCCCTTGAAACTACATTTGATACTGTAGCATCAAGCTTAACAAATTTCTCATTGAGGCCAGACAAGGTAAGCAGAAGAGCACTCCCAGCATCACCCACCCTTTCTAACAAAAAAGCAGCAGCATCAATAACTCCATATTTCTGGCATAGTCGTAAACAGTGCTCTACTCTGTAGTTCTCAAACGTCTGAAGAAACTTCAGAACAGAATTGCTTTCATATTGGCAAAGTAGCTGCATGGAGTAAGAAAACGAAGTCAGTCTTGGTGATCTAGTCACTAGAGGAGCCATATTCAGACTTTCAAGCCATGTGGAGAACACATAGTCGCACTAACATGTATGTTTAAAGAAATGGTTGATATAGAGATACATAAAAGGGCAAAGACCATGTAAAACATCTGAGCATACAAAGTAGTAATCAAAGATAAAAGGGTATATAGTAGATCTAGAGGATCAATATATTTATCGACTTTTACACGAATTTGATCAATGCAATGTTTTTAATACCTCGAGGTAACGCTCAATCAGTTCATCAGTCACGTGAACCGGATTATCACGCAAAAACTTTGGGAAATCAGATATCTTCTCCAAGTATAAATCAACTGACTCATATTTCCCTCTTCTCCCATTGAAGAATCCCCAGGCCTTGCCCTTTCTTAAGAGAGAAACATCTAGGGTGACACATAAGTGAACCTCGAAAAGAGTCTTTAGATAAAGAAAATGGCTTTTGGGTTGAGACTGGAGATGAGACAAGATTTCTTCACTTTCTCTGTTGAAATGGTCATGGATAAGAAAGAAAGCACCCTGTCTGCAGAGATAAGTGATGCGTAAGCTCTGTCAGTAAGTTATTGCAAATCTACAATAGGACTAACTTTCACAGAATACATCTCTTTATTCAACTTATACCTGCTTAAAATAATCAGATCTGGAAATCGAGAAATTACAGCTGAATAAAAAGATTGGAGTTCACTTCCACTTAGTTCTTGTAAAGCTACATTGATGAAGGCAAATGCATGTACTGGGTCATCCAAGTCTTTCATGTAGCTATCCAAGGCAGCAACATACTGATGACTGATGGCATGAATCAATCCACATGCCTACAAATATTGATTCAAGTTATACAAGTTACATCAAATAAATTAAATGTTCTTACACAATGTTGAGTCTAGATGACTATACTTAAGTATTCTAAGTACAAGACAACAACAAAATGTGAAGCAATACCTGATAAAATTCAGCTTTCTCACACAGATCCAATACGTACAATGCATTCCAATCTGCTTCAGGCACTACTTCCAACAGAGCAAGGACCTGCTTCTCTTTTTTTTGTGAAGTTTCAACATCTTTGGTTTGAGTACCAGAAGAAATGCTAATCTCGGTCGTAAAAGACTGAAGAATTTCACTCAATATGCGAGTTGAAATAGTAGCCTTTTCACAGGAAACATAATATGCAACAAACTCCAGCATGTAACTCCTGTCCTTCACTGAAGGCCAAATACCTAACTCACTGCTGCCAGTTGGCTCATCTTTTGGTAGGTTTTTCATGTCAAGGATGTGAATAACAGCATCAACTGTTTCTTGCACCAGTGCATCCTGTCTCCAACTTGCATGATTTTCTTTATTACTATCTATATTCATGTTAGCCAAACCATGAGACAAATGGTCCAATTCTTGAATTCCCTCTTCTACAAATGCACATCTCAGAACATCTAATGTAGCTTCAGTGTCTAACTCCAATAGATGATACATGTTTCTGTATACTCCTGTAAATGAGCTAGTAACCATGGTTGAACTTGGAGCAACAGACTTCTCAAGGAGAAACTGCAAAAGTTCTGATCTAAGCGATTGTAAGCGTGTAGGGGACAGAGTTCCATGGCCTGTAAAATAGGTAGTTGTCTGAGTAACTTATAATTGTAGAGGTGTCACACAAATGAGAAGAAAATTTATCAGACAAACAAGCAATATTGATGCCATAAATATTCATTTTAGTCTTTCCCCAGGTAGATTAGTATGCATTTACCAAATTCAGGGTAACCTTTTAGTCTTATTAATAGTAATGGAAGTTGCATTATCTTTCTTTAGTGAGAGATGCAAGGAATGTCTATCCGACCTCACGGTGGAGCTTATTTAATTGTTCTTCTCCAATGCTATGTGATTTTGCTTGGACGTTTATTTATTTAAATGCTTACAGATCAAAATGACTAAGTAGATCTTCTAGATTGATCTGGTGAGTCTAACCAAATATAACATACAAATTTCCCTTAACAACACTCACTCAAATGAAGACAAAATTTATAGGCCTATTCGGAAACACTTATGTTTCGGTATTAGAACCACAAATAAGTTTTTGAATTTGTTAGACTGACAGTGTTTGATAAAACTGAAAATTAAGATCTGCATACTGAATTCTAAGTACTTAATGACTTAAATATCAAGAGATAAAAATGTGATCATATGAATTCTAAGTATTTCCCATCTCTCTCCTTATAAATAGTTTACATATGATCACATTTAGAATTCATCTCATAAGATTAAAAATCTGATGAGATTATGATCAAAGAGAAGAAGAAGGAAGTTTGTTCTACTTGTAAGGAGAAAAAATGGAAAACCTAATACAACTTTATATATAGCAGTTAAGAAGGATAAAAAGTGGTTTTTTGGTGATTTTTTTCAGAGTAACGTGTTTAGTTTTTTTTTCTATTTTAAAATAAACTTGATATTTTAGCTTATTATTTTTAACATATTTTCACTTAAATCTGTAGAAATAAGTGATTATAAATATGTGTTATCAAATAAACTTATATTAAATAAGTCTCTAATATATTAAATTAAGTGATAAGTCAAGTTATCAAATACTGCATAAGTTCAGTTTATAAATGTAATCTCATATGCATCTACATCTGAATGAGAAATCTGGCATAAAAAACAAGTTTCCAAAAGAAGCCGGGCAAGTTCTCTAGGAGTGGAAGATAATTGACATCAATTCCTACCACGCCTAACCCAAGAAAAAAATATATACGTCAGAAAGAACAAAAGAACATCATATATTATTTTCTCCAAGTAGTAGATGCTACTCATTATTAACAAAGAAAACATACCTGGAGGAAAAGCTAGACCAGAAAAGCAGTACTTCAGATATACAAGCATTCGGTACCTGTTATGAGAGCAACTGCTTAAGTAAAGAAACCCCTCTGGAATGGTAAAAAATCAAAGGACTGGTGCTTTATTCAAGTATTCTACGAAAGGCATCTTAAGCACGTTTTAACAAAAAAATAGGAAGAGAACATGAATGAAGAAATTAAACTTCCATATCAAGGCTGTCAGAACAGAGTAGTCACATACTGCTGCCAGACCCCATGAAAGCAACCAGTAAACCCTAAAGCTTTGCACGCACAATAGTTTGACCAAGGGGTGATTAACACAACATTGTAGGCCATTTCCTTCACAAACTACTTATTGTGAAGGCCTCAATTTAGAACAGCTATTATCATAAGACACGAGTGACTAATTTCTACATTTTATCTTGGAGACAGACTTGAGTAGTCCTTCATAAATATTTACCCTGAAAATGAGATTTCAAGGAAAATAGAAACCTATGAATTCCATTTTCTCAAACTTAATAATTCGTTGTAAGAACAGTGTCTCAGAGAGAAAGAAATGTCTTATTCACATCTGTTTGCACTTCACATGTGAAAGACCTTTTAGGAAACTAAGCATCCCAGGTAGTTATCAAATGACAGAGGCCTTTAAGTGCATGGAGAAACTTGTTAACATATAAGAAATCTCGGTATAGACGGAAACATAGTAGACAGACTCCTACATAATTTTAAATCATTAACAGATAAACATACCCAAGTGAAGAAGCACTTTCTCTTTCACTATTTCGTGAAACATTCAGAAGCTCTTCTAGAGGAGATCTGAAATCATCTAAGCCTTTGTTGAACAAGTATATAAGAGCACCATGCAGTCTGTGCTCTCGGCATAACCGAACAACCTAAAGTACAAACCAAATAAAAACTATTAATTAATACAAGACACATCAAGTTTTGTCAAAAAGAATTATTTAGAAATTAAACAGCACAATTAGTTGAGATCCGCAAACTTTTTATTAAGCATTAGACATGCAGATAAAAGTGGATGGTAGATCTTTGTTTTGATCAGCTAGGTGCTCTATCCACTATGGTTATGTTTACTTATTCATATGAGCGGTAAGAAGCATTGTTGAATTATCAAAGTAGGGCTATTCATAATGTTCCTGTCCCTTCCAAAAGACATTTACTCCAAGTGGTTGGAGTTGATTTCCTTTCCAAGAATGATTTATGCAAATAGGAAGTTGTTTTGTCGTTTAATTTCTTTGTTCTAGTATTCCCTATAAATTGTAGTCTCCCATTGCATAGTTGATCAATCCCAAATATATGAAATTGCCCCCTTTAAATTTCTACAACCTTCATTATTCTGAAATTTTGTTTAACCATGAAAGTTGTGGGATTGGTGTATGGTTAAATATTCGGATGTGTTATGTTAGGATCTTGGGTGTTGGTTTCCATTTTTCTTGAAAGGATTGAATTGTAGGGGTTTGTTTGAAATTGTATATGCTTTTGTCGTCGTGCTTAAACAATGGCCATGCAAGCAGAAGAATAATTTTGTTTATCAAAAAAATAAACTTATAGCTTACAAAATATGATATCAAGTTGAAAAGCTAAGATCGTCATGACAAGATGGTCAGAAATATACATAAAACAGTGCCTTATTTGCTTTTTATTTGACACCTATACAAAGAAGTAATCACCTTATGCAAATTCAAGGGTTCAACCATAAAAAGTGAAATCATGTCAATGTACAGTACATTTTAGAATATTTCCTCAATTTAAGATCTAATGGATAGCACTCTGCTTTAGTCTGCTTCATCCATGTTAAGAGAACCAAAGGAGTATATTACCTGATTGAAGTCCAGTGAACTAATGTCCATATGCAGAACACATTGTTCAATCCTTTGCAACCAGCCCTTTTTGCTGTAGTGCTCCACTAGTGCTTGCATAATCTACTTCACCAAAATGATGAGAAAATAAATGGATATTGAAGAAAGTTAAATTTCAGACTCATTTCTCCTTCCCAATCCCTTGAAGTATCAAAATACTATTACCTCAGGAGGAAGAGATCCAAGCATATCTTTCAATATATAAGGCTCCAAAAGCTCCAAAAATGTCTCTGTACATACCAAAGCAAAATCAACACTTTCTTTTGGCAAGCAAGAACCAAATATGATTTCTGGTAGTTTGGTTTATGTCCAAAAGACGTAGAAGTGTGCTTATACAACTCAGAAACAAACATAATGGTGCATTAACAATCAAAGTGCAGCTTAAGAGGATATTTTTTTAGTCATTGCTACCAGGGTCTAAAATTTACAGATGTCCCAAAGACCTAGTGCAAATCATAATATTTTTATATGTACATACTACATTATGGAAATTACACAAATTTGTAAGTTTGAGATACATAAGGATATTGTCCAATAGAAAGTTTGTATCTGAGTGTAAGATATCATACACAATTTCTAGTTCTACATAATCTGAATATAATTGTGAAATCACTAAGAGAAAAGGAAAGCAGAAACACAAAACAGAGAAAAAAAAATGAATTTCTTGAGTGATGGTTGAGGAAATTACCAATGCATGCAAGATAATGACAGAAGATGTTTATTGGTGCTATATACCCATAAGACTTTCTATCATTACTGAATTTGATATGATGTATTTTGCTATTAAACACCGTATAAATATGTATAAATATGAAGTGTCTACATATAATTGCCATGACAATTTTCAATTGATACCTTTAACCTCAGGTCATTTTGGAGTTGTTCTAACAGGGAGGGTGGTGGACTTATTAGCATTAGGACTAAACATATAAATCCTCAAGAAACCAATTTATTTAATGCTCAATATAATACCTTTCTGCTGAGCAGCTATGAATTTAGAAAGTATTTCATCAAAAAGTATTTCGGTTCTTCTAATGTGCACACAAAATTCAACAGCAACACCGCCAACACGTGTATATTGATCTTTAATCTCCAGAGGAACCGAGCTATCTCCAGCGTCAGAGTTGTCTGACCCTTCCAGCTTTTCAGCTTGATTGCAAGATGCCACAGATATATAGGAAAAAACTTCATCAACATAAGACAATATCAACTCTACTAGGTAGGGCATGATGACCTCATGTACAGCAGATATATTTTTGGGAAGATCAACAACACCATGGGCTTGACCATCATACATCGTCATTGCCATGTTGAGTGCACCCATCCAGTCACCTGCTCTACGCAAAACTTGAATACGTTCCTTCCAAGGCAAAAGACGGCAAATAAAAAGATGCATGGGCCCAAGAATGTAAAGAGTGGCCCCTCTTACAGCTATGCTATTATGATAAGCTTTTTCAGAGTTTCCAAAGATATTGTTAAAATGAGGATGATATACAACAAGATCCTCTCCTCCAGGTACATGGACAGCAAAGTTGGCTTGATGAATAAGAGTTCCATCCTTTGCAAACAAGGAAAGCTGCCCATTTGTTGTAATTACCACCAATAGCTGAAAAAAGTATAAGACCTCCATTATCAGATCTGATTATACTTGCACAGGTGAATAAAGCTAAGAAATGATATATATCTTTTTATATTTTAAGAACACCTAGAAAACCTTAACAAGCGAAAGACCCGATCAAAGGAAAATTTCATGACATGACACATAAAACAGGAGGAAGCACCTGGTCGTCTAACCATGCCACACCTATGGCAGGGCTCTCAAGGGTCCATTTACCAATTACTTTTAGCTCTGATTTGACTAATTTTGCAACCTGAAGTTTTCGGTCCCATGCCATAGCAAGCAGTGATACCTTTCCTGATGCTTCCAGAGGTTCATTTTCTACAAACATTCATATATTAGTAAAGGTTAGATATGAAACTTGGTTACCAATGATTTGCGAGAATGAATTTCATAATCCGCAATGATAGATACCGGCTAAAGCTTGTGGCTGCCCCAGATACTTCCAGGCAGTGAATGGCATGGAACCCTCTCGGATGCCCTCTGGTTTTGGCAGTTGAGAATACATTTCCACGCTGGGGGTGACCTTAGCCTACAGCAAAGACCAGCGAGTGAATACAACACAGAAAAATGTGAGCCAGAAAGCAAGTAATCAAAAGATCCTAACACAGCTGAATAATCGAGTACCAGTCATAAATTGCATACCACAACAGCACTTTGATAGGTGGCAAATATGACAACACCTTCTTCAGCCAAAGAAGACTTTTCACTTGGGTACCTCCAACTAGCATCACCAAGAACACCTCCCATCATGCTACCAATTCCACCAGGTGAACTGGTAGCATTACCCTGGGAGGACATTGATGTACCTCCAGAGATGTCCTCAGGAAGAAGCGCAGATGCACATAGTACTGTGCTTGTTGTTCTTCCATCAAAAAGACACTGTTCAAATTGAAACACAAAAACGGTAAAATGATCTATACAAATAAAAATAAATCATATAGAGGAGATCCTCCATTATGCGGTTATGCTGACAAGGATAGATAATAATGTTTTACCGTTGTAGTAAAAGAAAACCGATTGACCCAGGCCAAAACAGAAAATGAAATTAACCAAACCATGCCCTTACTGTCACCACTAATTACTCTAAATTGCCGAGTAACTTGACGGGTAACTTGAGCATCCTGGCCCAAATATAACATATGCACAACAGGAGCATCATGTGTTCCAGTAATTAGTCTTGCTGCAGAACCCTTCTGAACATCCCAAACAGTAATGTGACCATCATTATATCCAGCAAAAAGTAAATCTCCCTGTTGATTGAAGCAGATAGATGTTACAGGGGAGCGAGTACCATCCCCTTGCCCGAGAATCAACATCTGCCACACACTAAAATATTAGGAGAACTGCCAAAGTATAGAGAAATTATATTCAAATAAACTATGAATACCAAGAGCACCACCAAAGAAGCAGAGACTAAATCTTGGACAAAATGATATTGAAAAAGTAACAAACAAAGGCAGCCTTCACCTTAACATTTTTTACATGTTTTGAAAATATTATAACAAAATTAACAAAATCTAATTTCACTTGTTGCTTCTATTTTTCTTAATAATGTAGAAAGTACTCTTTCCAACAATTCCACTATAATAAACAGATAAAACATGGAGTTTGCAGTGAAAGCAAATGTAAGAAGCCATGCAAAATTGTATCAACCTTTGCATCCATATTGTCTGCAGAATGAGCGGAGTATTTGCTTGGTATTATAAGAATTGTCCCTTTAGACATTCCTACTGCTATGAAGTTAAGATGGACTGCTACAACTTGTGGGGAACCATGATCTCGTCTAATTGCCGGAGATGATATAGCTCTTGTTATAGTATTGTCAATATCAACGTCGAAATATCCAAGAGCAGTTGATCCCCTTTTGATGCCTTCAAGCCTCATAGGTTGAGCAGCAATACCAGTTTCCCAGTCTAAACCAGAGGACGCTTGAGTCTTCTCAATTTCCTCAGCTAATTCAAGAGGCTTCAAAGAAGGATTTGGTTTTATCGCAGTATTTTCACCACTCATCTCACTCTCCAAACGATGAACATCTTCTCCAACAGCGTCCACAGTATTAATTCCAGGACTGGCTCTATCCTCTGTGTCACTCATTTCACCATCTTTGGAGTACAACAAGTCTTCCTTCGGTTCATCAGTTTCTGATGTTAACTTTACTGATTCATCAATAACAAAACTTTCCTCACCAAATTTGTATGAAGAACCACTTGGTATCTTTGTGAGCTCATTAACATCACTAGATCCCGAAGTGACACTAGTTTCCAGTACTTTTGAAGATATGTCTGTTTCATCATCTATCATGTTTGGTAGTGAAATAGCTCCATCCTCGTTAGCGTTGGAGGTTTCCTCGGGATCGATAACTGTTCTAATGTATGGTTTGAGGTGGGGGGTCGATAAAGCAGGTATACTTTCATTATGGAATTCATCCACTTGAGAGGAGTCTATATCTCTTTTGTGTAACTCTGTATCATTAAATTTGTTGCCATCTTCCCCCGGTCTCTTTCCCATATCATCTTTTCTTGGTAATTCCTCACTGATGTCTACACTCATTGCCAACCCTGAAGCTGGAGGTAGAAAGTCACCCCATTGAATATCATCGGCTCCAACAATCTTCTTCTCTGGCAGACTAACGGCATGGGCAATGCCATTGGAACCACCATTACTGGACTCGGAAGCTGCCTCCAAATTATTCCCAGTTCCCAGTAAAATGCTGTTTGTTCTTCTCGATTTAATAGCTGCAGCATAGGAAGTTGTGACCGACCGAGAAGCAGCAGCGGCAGCAGCAAGAGCTGCTCCAGGCTTTGCACTCGACTTAACTCCACTAAACAAAGGCGGCAGCGGATGCAAAGCACTCCTACTACCAATGGACGATGATCCGGATAAATCACTCGATTTTGCCCTACCAACAGTACTGAATTGGTTCAACCTAACGGATTCTTCTGGTCCAGAGTCGACTAAAGATGTAGAACTACGTACCGAAGAAAATCCAGCTCGAGATCTCACATCATCTTCATCAAAATCAGCAGGATGGCGAATAATGGACGGAGTAGAGGAAGAAGAAGGCGAAGGAGGGGAATGGGAAGATGACGAATCAGACTCGTTGAGAATTTCATCGACGGTCCGGCGATGAGCGGAATTGATTACTACATCATCTTCGTCGCTTTCACTGCTAGCGTGTGAAGCGAGAAACACATCGAGATCAAGCTCCATACCTAGCTTAACTGGAGCAGCATTAACGACACTTCTGATCATCTCCAATGTTAATCATCGAGAGTTCAATCGGATACTAGATTGTCGATTATCTTTCTCTAGAGAACTTCGTCGGAGTTGCACCGGAGTCGGATGTCACCCGGCCGTGAAAAGGCTAATGATCTGCTGCAGCAGGGTCTAGACTCAAACCTTGAAATTACCCTTTCTTTTCAAGTCACCACTTCACATTGATGAGTTTATGGAAATTAATATAATTAAATTAATATTTTATTTAAGTTTATGGAAGAATTATCATTAATATGATATAATGATCGATATATAAGGGATTGTTTGATATTTTATGAAGATGATTGATAAGTTAAGGGAATTTGGGAAAAGAATGAGAGAATAATATGATATCATGTTTGAAAAAAAAAATGCGATAAGAGAGATAAATTATTTTATTTTTTTAACCCATCAGATTTTCCTCTCAAAATATTATTTTGGTTAATGTTTAAAAATTATTATTTAATATTTTTTAAATAAAATAAATTAATAAAAAATTATAATTTATTTAATAAATTATATAATTTTGATATAAAAATTATTGTGGTTTGTTCCTACTTAGAATATAAGAAATATTCAATTATAAGAAATGAATAAAAATAATTTATTAATTTAATTAATTTTGATATAATATTAAAAATAAATAAAAACTATTGTGGTCCTATTTATTTATTTATTTGTTTTTTTTTTAGAAATATGATCTTGTTAATGACTACAAATTTTTATTTAATTTTTAAATATTGTGAAAAATAATAAATATTCATATTTTATTTGATAATTTAAGTAATTTTAATATAAAAATAAATAAATATTGTTGTGGTTCTTATTTGAATCTTATAAATATTCAATTAAATTGGATTGTGTTTTATTTGTTATTTTGAAAAGAATGTGTTATTAATATTGATTATTTAATTTTATGACTATTAAGTGTTTTGTTAATTTTTTTTATTTTAAAAAAAAATTGATTATTTAAGTGAGAAAACTTAGGAGTATAGATTTGTAAATAATCAATTTGACTAATAAATTAAAGATTACCAAAAAAGAAATATAGAACTCTCCTCTAACTTATGGTTGAATTAAGGCATTCTTTGTAAATCTTACTTAATTCAGATAACATTAATAAATTTATTTGAATTAATTGTTTTAAAAATTCAAATATTATTTATAATAATCATAAACAATCTCATAATAAAAAAATATTGAATAAAAAAATATTGAGATAGAAAGATGAGCATTAATGAATTCGATATTTAAGGAGAACTAATAATCTTAACCTGCTAGAGAGAACATTGCTAAATATATGAAAATCTTTAAATATATGAAAATCTTTATAAATTTCAAATATAGTGGATTGATAACAAATAATTAAAAAGGTGGAGAAATAAATACAATAATATATCGGTTTTTAACGTACTAAAATTCTATTTTCCATATTATATCTGATGAATTATAAGTTTTTCTTTCAAATTGGATCAATACAACAGTTGAGCACGTGAAATATGTTTAAATGCTCACTCTGGTAAGAAGTAAGAAGAGCTTAATCAATGTTGAGCACATTGCATTTTTTTTATAATGCAAATGGTTTGATGTCTATTAGGAGATCGGGAAATAAAAATAGAGAAACATGATTTTATAAGTATTAATGTAAACCGCACTTTAAAAAATTAGAATCATGAACTGGTATTTTAGCAAGTCAAGCGAAACAAATGTTTTACATTCCAGATATGACATCAATGTCGGGTTAGAAATTTGTGACAGACAATAAACCCACATTATTTGAACATTTAATTTAGGTTTCATTGTACTTTATTTTAAATTAATTAAAATTATGTAACATCTTTTTTTAACATGGGAGATGACACCTATAGCAAAAGTAATCAACTTATAGAGGAGGCATGTTTGAACAGCTCGAGGATCTCCAAAGGAGAACCGATCTTCTCGAGGTGGGTGGCTCTAATGAGCCAGATGACACACTCGATCATGTAGATCTTACGCTACCGGAGGTTGAGATGATGATGACATGATCCTCCCAGCCTGCAGGTATAAGTTAGAATATTTTGAATACATAAAATTTAATTACTAATGTTGTCTAATACTTTTGCAGGATCTATATCAAAGAGAAAGGGCCGGGGCAAAATAAGAACATTACCCTCTCGAATTTTACCCCGGGTGAGAAAATAACAATAGAAATTCTCATCAAATGAGAGAGTGAGTTGCGACAACGGAACGACATGGTCCATGCATATTGAGCTCGTGGTTTAGGACCCGACTGTTATATCACATCGTTTGTTGCATTGGTCAGACTTGAGCTCCACCGACATAGAGCATCTTTGGAAGTCGAAAACGGTAAGTGTTAATATCTTATTTTATTAACTTCATTCTCTAATACATAAAAATAATTAATGAATAACTTAATTTCGTGTCTTTGTATAATCGTTTTGAGGCAATGTCGGAACCTATCGAGTATTAACGGAATAGATAATGGAACATGTTAAGGTGGTTTGGGATAGGTATCGATGTGATATCAATTATAATCATGTTAAAACTCACGATGGGAATATAGCAGCTATCAGAGCACACAAACCGAATGAATATACGGAAGATGATTGGAATTACATTTTGGATCGTCACTTTCTCTGAGACGATTTTCGGGTGAATCTTTAAATTTTATACAACCTTGTTTATAATGTAACTAAGTATTAATTGATGTTCTCAAAAATAGGTAAGAAGGGAGCGGAATTCACAAAATATGAAGAATTTTTGAATGACACATCATGCGAGGAGTGTGTCATTCTCTCAAGTGGCAGCAAAATGGTAAATGTATTTATTCGAGAATCAATAATATGTTAACTAATTAACATTAACATTTAATCACATGAGAGGACTACGGGTATAACGCCATCACACATTGATCTTTTTTACGAGACAATAGTAAAAAAGGAACAGGTGATGACTCTACTCGTGTGGTGGATCCCCATATATAGGAAAAAGTTGTAAGTGTACTTCATATTTCACTTACTTATTAATGTTATAATTAACTAATCAACTTTTGTTTCATTTTGTAAGATGCGTCAGACGCTAGAGAGAAATCTCAATATGTCCAATTATGAGTTGACCAAGAACGTGTTTGGACGACAAGGGCACGGGAGAGTCATTGGAATGGGATTCGGGGTGAGGCTCACCCAGTTTAGAGGAGATTTGTGTGGTGGAAGTAAATTGCAACGGAGGGAGCAAGAGTACGAGCAGTTGCGTACTGAATTACAATAGGAGACTTCGAAAAGAGAACAACCGGAGTCTGTAGTACTTGAGTCAAAAAGAGAAGCACTAAAGACAAAAAGAAAAATGAAAATACAACTAGAAAGACAAAGACAAATGAAAATACAGTTGGCGGTGTTTATGGCAAGATATCATCCACCTTCGAATTAGTCTAGTATATGATAGACTTGCTTTTATCTTTCAACATTTTGACTGGTATATTGGATGATTGTTAGTTTATTAGATGATTGTGTTTTGGATGAATTGGAATTTAGGTTTATTGAATTATTGGCTTATGAAATTTGTGTATGATTGCTATCTGAAATTGTTTGGTTCAAATAGATAATATTTGGTTTAGGAATATTCAATTTACAATCGTTTTATTTCAAAATAAAAACTTATTATAGCCTAGAGCAATAGGCTACTGCTCTCGTTAATAATGTAAAGTTATATTCGAGAGCAATAGGAAAACTCTCATTAATAATGAAAACTATATTCGAGAGCCTTTAGAAAGCTCTCGTTAATAATATAAAATAATCTCCGAGAGTCTTTTATCGCTCTTAGTGACAAATATCTCCGAGAGCTACATATGTCCTCGCAAATACCCTTTTTTTTCACCGACAGTTATATCACTGAGTCTCTAAAAAAGCATTTATCGCTCTCGGATCACCGTAGGCATAAGGCCTTTCTCCGAGGGTGTTTGCTCTCCCTAAAACTCAATTTTCTACCGGTGAAGTTTTATTCATTTGTAGAATAGACTTTTTTTATGAGGAATGATTAAACACAACAAATATTATGGTATTGAATAACCCGATAGATCCAAAACTCGCCCCGAAAAATTGGGTAATCAAATATCCCGAATTTTTTGAACCCAAATTGGCTGATACAATGACCCTACTCAGACCGATATAATGTAATAACCGAGTTTATAATACAATCATGCGTTTTTTTTATAAAGTTTATATATATATATATATATATATATATATATATATATATATATATATAACTTAGAAATTTGACTTATTAATAGTTCTGTATGATGGGTTAAATAATCATTTTTAGAAGAAAAAAAGTAATTATTAAAATATTTATTATAAAAATAAAACTAATTTAAAATAGAAAGAAATATGTCAAGAATACTAAAGATATATTATTTTTAAAACTTAATAATAAAAAAATATTACTAGGATGATGAATAATGTTTAAAAGAAAATGAAATATAATTTCACTCAATTATAAAATTTAAAATTTGTGTACGTAAAAATTGTAACATAGTAGTAAAATCAAGCAAATCAAATGAATTTTGTTTAGTTTTACAATGACATGATTTTCTATCAATTTAATAAAATATTAATCTTTTAATATAATTTTAAATAACTAATGACACATAAAAAAAATTAATGTTGTAAAAATAATTTATAATAGAAAGAATTATGTCGAGAATATTAAAGTTATATTATTTTTTAAACTTAATAAAAAAATATTCAACAATGCTGACATAATTTAAATTAATGTTGAATATTAAAGTTATATTAATGTTTAATTTTTCGATTAGCCATTGGTTTCTACCCAAAATTATCGGAACCGAAAATCAGAATAATTGTCCGACCAGATCGGGTTTAGTTGCTTGGGTATGCTTAGAGTTGGGCAATGAGTTGAATTAACACGAATCAACACGATATTAGTACAGAACAACACTATACAATATTATCTCACTCAGATTTTGAGTTGACACGACACAAGTATATGATTATACGAACACAACAGGATTATGAGTTTATACGACCGTAACTCGGTCACAAATCGACACAGACACAACACAAGTAGAGATACAACAAAGGAACGAGTATACACACGAAACATTATATATATATATATATGAGACTCATACTTGCCTTAATGGCTATTATGTCCCTCAAATTAATGGCCACAAGGAACAATTGGCATGTCGTCAATGTCTTTATCCAAAGGCCTACATGTACTTGTCTCCGCCTCGAAAATGATATCTCTCAATTGGTCATAACTCCGGCTCTTCACAAATATGTAAACAACATATTATCAAGATTAATAATAATAATAATAATATCACAAGTGTAATTATAATTTGACACTTATGTTCCAAGAATGCATGCATAACAAAATTTATTATTTAGTAGAAACTTTGATGATTATAGTGGAACTTGTTCAGTTGATAATACATATATATAAGATGCTTCGTATCCTTTGGCACCCAATATTAATATATAGATGCATTCAAAATGCAATAATCAATTAGTTATAAATATTTCTTTGTTTTGTTCGAAATTTTTAATTAAAACCGGGATTGAATGTACTTAACCTTCTTACACGATTCAACACGATATTGGTATGAAATGACACGATACAATATTATCTTACTCGGGTCTTGGGTTGACACGATACAAACACGCAACAACACAATCACAACACGATTATGAGTTTATACGATCGTAACACGGTCACGCGTCGACACGGACACAAAACAAGTATAGACACGACACGAGCACGAGTATACACACAAAACAGCATAAACACAATTAGTCATATGACCTAAGCTATTCACATTTACAATAACATTATCTAAATTTATTTATATTCTCATTCGATTAATAAATTATTTAATTTTATAAATGTAATATATATAATTAAAATTAAACATATTAACTTAAATAATATAAATTAAAATAAAATATAAATATAAAAAAATAAATTATATGAATAGAAATGTGAGTCTACTAGGAGTTCATCAAATGTCGTCAAATCTATGATGTCGTATTCATAATCAATGAGTGCATTGACTAGGCTAATTTAAGAGGTGAAAATGTGCTTTTGTCAAGTTAAACATCGAAAAAGTTTATGATCGTGTCAATTGGGAGTTTTTCTTTGATGTATTGGACAAAATGGAAATTAGTGCGAAATGGATTGGTTGGATTAGATTTTGTCTCTCAACGGTTAAGTTTTCTATCATTGTTAATGAAAGTTTTTAGGGATTTTTCAAGAGCTTTAGAGGGATCAGACAGGGTGATTCACTCTCTCGTTTTTGTTCGTCATTCTCTCAAAAATTATGGTTTTCGTAGAGAACTCGAGACTCATCCGTGTAGTGAGTTGTGAATCAAGAAGATATACTTTCGTCATATCACATTTGTTTTTCGATGATGACACGTTCTGCATGATTCAGTTTACTTATAAGAATTTTAAACAACTTCAAAATATTTTATGGTTATTCGGTGCATTTTCCGCTTATACCTCCTATTTTCGATATTATATGATGAATTATAAGTTTTTCTTTTCGATAGTATCAATACAACAGTTGAGCGGGTGGTAAGAAGAGCCCAATCAATGTTGAGCCCATAGCATCATTTTCTCAATTGGAGTATGCAAAATTAATAGATAAATATGTATAAGTTGTCTCATTTGTATTGTATTTGAAGCATTCTTAACAATAAAAAAAACTGTAATATCCTAATAATACTATATTGTCGTTAATTAAAATATTTAATAACTATATTAGATACTATATAGTCATATATATTAAATAAGTTTATATTTAAATAGTCAAAATATTTTAAAAAATCATTATATTTAAAGGGAAAATGAGTTTAGATAAACAGGAGCTTCTTACAATATATATAATATTAGACCAATTATTACTATAAATCATTATCTTTCATTCTATAATTTTAGATGAATTAATCAATGGAATATAGGATCAATAAACTCAAAATCATATTAGAAGTTATCATGTTAAATAAGATGTTATAAATAATATAATAAAGTATAAAATTATTAAAACAAAATAACATTAATAATGTACATAAGAAACTCAAAATCATATTAAAATTTATCATGTTAAATAAGAAGATGTTATAAATAATATAATAAAGTATAAAATTATTAAAACAAAATAACATTAATAATGTACACAAAAAATACTCAAAATCATATTAAAAGTTATCAGGTTAAATAAGTTCTTGTTTGATATTTGATTATTGGAATAAAATTAATCAAATATTTATTTTAAAACTCAATAATTTAATCATATATCTAATCAATCATTTTATAAATTTAAATATCAAAATTACCCTCTACTTAAATATTTTATTTTATATTAATAAAAACTAATATTAATAAAAGACATATTTAATTAGGGGTATTTTGGTCATAAATTTTAAAACTGATTTTTCTTCTAATTTTATCGAATTTTTAAGGAAAACCCCAAATGAAACAAAAAAATCCAATTCATCAAACGAGCCAAAAAGATGTTTATAAATAATATAATAAAGTATAAAATTATTAAAATTAAATAATATTTGTAATTTATATAAAAGAAACTCAAAATCATATTAAATGTTATGAGATTAAATAAGAAAGAGTTAATGGTTCTAAATCTGAATAATGAGTTTGGAATAAGGTGATAAACTAATCTATTTCACAAGTTTCATTTCTTATTTTTTTAAAATATTTTGAACAATTAAATAATTTAGATTCCAAACTTCTTAAACACCTTAGATTGTAGTGGGTTGTTATAAGTTTTATGATATAATCCTCTCTTTTAATCTAATGTTAAAAAAAAATATCGATATCTCCAACCTCCCAGAGGTCCTGATTTGAGCATATCACTATGTCAGCAAACTTACCCGCCTTTTAGATTGGTTGAGTATCGAAACTAGCATTCTTAAAAACAAACAAAAAAATCTTATGATATAATAAAATTTGCAAAGAAAGTATACACTTGAAAAGGACATGATTTATGAGCAAATATAAGTGTTGTGTACATTTGTTATTAATCTAGCTAGTTTTAGAAAAAGAAAAACTTTACTCATGAAGTCTTTTTTGTATAGCAACAAAGGGCATCTTAATAGACCCAAAAAACAAAACCCCATGTCCATCATCATTTGTCTTTTCCATTACTTCACTCACAAACTTCAACCCTTTATCTTCCCATTCCTCCAATATCTCCCCATTCTCACTTACCCTAATTCCCAACCCAACACTTCTCCATGAAGAAACATATGAGTAAATCCTCGTACTATCAACAGGAAGCATTGCTATAGTTTTCCCTATCCATGGATGAGATAGAATCCATTTCAAAACCCATGTTCTCCTACCGTGAATACCCACCCAAAATCCTCCACCCTTCTCTTTTGCTCTTCTTTTTATATTGTCTGGAAACCCACGAAACTCGGCGAACACGTCCACCGTGCCGGACTTTGGTGTCCGAAGCCAGAGTCTTAGGATCTTACCGGTGGTCGATTCTGACACTAAGACGAAGTCGCCATGCTCACTTAAGGCGACGCCGTTTGGGAATGAGAGATTTGAGAGGAGGACTGAAACTTGTTTGGTTTTTGGGTCGTATTTCATTAGAGATCCGGTTTTGTCGCCACTCACTATGGATGGGATGTAATTCCTAACCATTATAAAAAAAATCAATTAAAATAAGGCTATCATTAGAATGTTTGGTATATTTAATAATGTAAAATTTAGTTGAATAGTTATCTTTGTGTTGCATTTAACCTAATGAATCGATATAACTTGTTTAGATTTGTTATTTTGGTATACAAGAAATGATAAACTCAACGAAAGCATGGTCCACGAATCCGTCGTGGATTGTCAAGTTGTCTGCATGTCCCGAAAACGTTCATTTTGGGTCCCGAAACCATTCATTTCAGGTCCCGAAATGTTTATTTCTGGGAATTTTTTTTTTTTTCCCAAAATAACCGTTTCGGAACATTATGAAGCTGTTTCGAAACCTAAAATATGACATTTTGAAAAATTTCTCTCTCCTACCCACCCACCTATCATGTTACATTGATTCGTGGATTTAAATTTTCGTTGAGTTTATCATTTATACGCTTAATAAAAACCAGTTACC